>NW_015505260.1:225958-271577 GCF_001515645.1 Sinocyclocheilus grahami | reverse complement strand
TCTTCTGTTCACCAAGCCTGCATTTATTTGATCCAAAGTACAGCAAAAGCAGCAATGTTGTGAAATATTTTTTACTATTTAAAATAACTGTTTTCTATTTGAATATATTTTAAAATCTAATTGATTGCTGTGATCAAAGCTGAATTTTCAGCATCATTACTCCAGTCTTCAGTGTCACATGATCCAGAAATCATTCTAATATGCCGATTTGCTGCTCAAGAAACTTTTTTTATTATTATTTTCATCAATATTTAAAACAGTTGAGTAAATTTTTTCAGAATTCTTTGATTAGAAAGATCCAAAGATCAGCATTTATCTGAAATAAAAAGCTTTTGTAACGATCTAGCATAGCGTTAGTTCTGGCAGGTCACGTTAGTCAAGCTCGCATCAGCTGACTCTCAGCTGATCCCCATCTACCTATGGGAATACATACCTAAGCATTCATATGTAAGGCCCCTCAGTATTATCAGCAGTTTTCACATTGCTCAATAGCTAATTACCCTCCTCCATCCCCAGCTCCTCCTCTGTCAGTCAGGATTCAGCCTTCTGATTCTACTTTGAATCAGACTAATTCTAAAATGTGTACATAAAATTATTGAACTTTAACAATATCTGCAATACATTTATGTTGGTTATGTTCTTACTGCTCTCCCTGCTCTCATCCATGCTAGACTGCATGGATGCGCAGGGAGTTCTTGCCCAGAACAGAACCATGCCGCCACTCCAAACTGTATGCTAATTGTCAATCATATTTGACCAGTGGTGGGCTGTCAGGGCCAGCAAAGCCTTCTCTGCTGGCCTAAACACTATCAGAATCACTGATTTAGTTTAATATAGTTTTCCATGAATGTGTATTAAATTATTTCCATTAGTCTATTCTCTTCATTTCATAGCTTTTCTCTTGGTTGCGCTGCTTCCAGCAGTGTATGTTTGTATTAGAGCTTTTATCCAATCATATTTCAGCAATCGTGTTGCCAGGGTCAAAGAAATCTGCTCTAAGGCCTTCAGAATCATCATTGCAGGCGTCTGTTAGCTTAAATCAATGGCAATGAAACTGTTGCTTGCCTACTATATTTAGTCAATCTAAAAACAGTAACGTTAGTCCTAATGACTGCGAAAAACAACCACACACCTCCTCGGCAGCGCCTCTGTGAAAGACTTGTGAAGATGAAAAACCACTAGAGTATGGTAGGTTAATTTTCGTTTTTGACTCTTTTATCGCTTGATGCATTGTAAGCTGATGTTATTTGCGTGATATAAAGCCAGGTTTAAGTTTCCGTAAGAATATCTCAGTTTCCCGAGTGGAGCTGTATTATCCGGCCTTTTCCTCCGGCCGCAGCACCGCTGGCAGAGGCAGACCAGCAGGGAGATGAGAGTCACAGAGGTACGTTAAAACACATGTACACACTTTTCTTCATCGTCTTGTATGAATTATTTTAATGTTACTTGCTCACTTTCCTAGTAAAGCTGTGCTAACCAGTATTTTCCTCCCGCAGTGCACTGGCAGAGACTCGTGAAGACGAAATAAAGCCGTAAGAGAACATTAAATTGTTAGATCAACTTTAAAACACATGTAATCACCTTTGTTTTATACCAATGCTATCTGTAAAGTATAAATACATTTGGGTGAATAAATGTCTGTAAGAACATCGGATGGACTGTATTTGTGTCATTTTGTTAGGTTAATGCTTCAGCTACAGATGATGTATGTTGCGCAATTGTTAATTGGGTTTCTTTCTTTAGTAATGGCATTCATTCTTGCTACATAAGATACCTGTCTGTTATGTAGTGCCCTGTTATACTGCATTACTGTGTAATATTTATTAGTTTCTATAGCCGTGGCATCATTATGATGGTATGAAGAGATGGATTAATTCATGTAGGACACCACTGAAGGCCTAGGTGTAAAATGCACAGCCCGCTACTGTATTTGATGATAGTGGTCCTGACAGAATTAGAAGTCCTGTTCTTTCGGAGTATGCCAGCAAGCTTTAGCCTTTGTTCTCGGTTTGTGCACAATTGTAATGGGGTCTCATTATAAACTATCTACATAAATGGAGCAGATAAAAAAGATAACAACACGTTCTTGGGCTTATGATAGGAAATAACTGCTTTGGTTTCCAATTAAGCTTTCGCTTTATAATTAGCCGAAAGGCTCCTTCGACCCCTTTTGCTTCAACCTCCGCTTTATAATCCCCCCCCCCAAACACACACACACACACACCATGTCCACCCCAGTTTTTCCCAATGCGCTGCACAGCAAGACAAATTAGATCACTAGCCCATGCAAATAAATCGCTCACGATTTCTGTTTTAATGCAGTCAGACAGTGAAGCAAGTGTCAGCCCAGCATTGACTTTACATCCAGTAGATGTTCGAAGTTCAATCATCCATGCCATCTCTGATAGCTGGACTCTTCTGAGCATCTACTATTGTTAGGAGTTAGAATAGTTGTTGCTGTTGTTATTAATTCACTTATTTATTTACTAGTGCTGTCAAAATTAGCACGTTAACGCAGGCAATAATTTTTTTCAGTTTAACACATTAAATATACTTAATGCAATTAACGCAGGGGCGAAGCCAGGGCCACGCCGCTCACAACTGCTGCTTCTGTCTCTTTTTTTTTTGACAAGAATTGCGTTTATTACGATTACATGTAGTAAAAACGAATTTTCCTATCCTGTCAGCCATTATACTGTGCTCGTAGCACGTGCTCTTCAATTGCACACACAAATGCAGTGGCGTGCGCTGTTTATAATTTCATATTAAAGCACAAATTAAACTACAAGCATGTTGTAGTTATTTTGTCATGAAGTTACCAAAAAGGTGATTAAAGCTGCCTTAAAACTACATACATGTAAGTATTTGTTATATATGAGTCACATTTAAGAAGATGTCTCTGAAATGCAGTGGTTTTCAAAACTGTCCTGGAGCAGCCCAGCACTGTCTCCCTCATCTAACACACCCGATTCAGCTCGTCAGCTCAATAGTAGAGACTTTAAGACCTGAAGTGAGTCAGAAAAGGTAAAGTGTTGTGAGAAAATATGATGTGTGTCAGATCCGCGTCATGTTCAGCAGCTGCAGCTCTTAAAGAAACAGCACCTAAAATAACCTACTAACCCAGCTGCTGTGATGTCTGTTCATCAAAGAACAAAAGAAAAAACAGGAATCAATAACTTTTGTAGCTTTAAGAATGAATCTATATTTAATTTAGAATTTAGTTTTTGATAACTTTATTCCATTTCTGTATATTTCATACTTGCTGCATGGCACAGGTGGCTAAATATGACATTTATTATAATGGGTTTATGTGAAGAATGGTTTAAATTCACTTAAATTAGAAGTTCTTTTTTAAAGTCTATTAAACGTTCAAATTGATAGCTCTCAATTATACTGTAATGTTGAATGGCTATAGTTAATGGTTAAATATTAGAGAAAAAAAACTATTTCATAGAGACATCATTAAATAAAATATGCCATTATACAAATATAAAAAATATACGGTCTATATGTTGTTTCTACATTAATTTGAAGATTGAATGTGAAATTATTGCAATATAAAAATATATTTAAAAACTTTAATGTTAGTTGGGATTAATCAAGATTAATCATGATTCATTTCTTTAAAAATGTGTGATTAATTAGTTTATTTTCTTTTAATTGATTGACATATGGAAGCAAAACAATGCCATATGTCTTTGAAACAAAAAAAGCATGTTGAATAGCACTAACTGCAAAAACAATGCATTGCATTAGCAGTGCTTGCATTTTAATGCCTTGTATTTCCAGGGCTTGCATTTTTAGGTTCTGAAATTTAACATAGTTGTTTATTTAAGCTGTGAATATTTCAATAAAAAATATTTCACACACATTTTCATAATTAAAAATTCAGTAATTCATATTCACCTTCCAGAATTCACTTCCAAAATATTCAATCTGTTTAAAAATACAATGTATAATATTCGACAGGCAAATTTCGGTCAATTTTATTTCACTTTCCAAATTCGCTTCCACAAATTCAGTGGTTAAAGTTCGACAGAAAATTCACCATTGCACATCCGAGCTGCAGGAATAGCAGTAGAGCGCCGATGCATGATCTCCAGCTGCTGTCAGTCGCTCACCGGCAGGTGGCGCAAGCGGCTGTTGATGAAAACCAAAGCAACAGGTGATCTATAGAGTCGACAGTCCTACAAAGTTATCAATACCACGATTAGTTTTAACAATATGCAGCCACTTTATATCGACATAAAAATAGGAGTTCAAAACCGCCTAGGTGTATTGTTGCTGCAAATATAAACCGGAGAAATCATTGACGCGCTATCGCACCTAAAGGACTGTCTGACAATTCCACCGACTGGGTAAAAATGTCCAATGTATTTTAATTAAAATTACTTTTAACATTTAAAATAACACTGTCAAATTGTAAAGCTTGTATTGCTCATAGTGATTTACTACAGGTGAGATTTTGCCAATACCTCCCTTCATATATGTACAATTATTTTCATATAAAAGATCCCTGGAAAGGGGTTTTTCATGTTCCAACGATTGAGGTACATTGCTAGATACAAGACTGACTTAGTACAGGTTAGAATTTGCCAATTTGTCCCTTACGGTATGTACAGTAAACAAATATATATAAAAAAATAAAACTACAGTAATTCACCAAAAGTTTTTTTTCATGTTCCACAGGTTATAGTACTGTACATTGCTAGTTACAAGACTGACTTACGTCATGTGAAATTTTGTCAATATCTCCCTTATTGTTTGTACCATTCACAATTATTTAAAACTAAAACAAAAAACTCTGTAAGACCCAAGAGGGATTTTTCATGTTCCAAAGTTTGTAGTATAAAATATTGATGTACTTTGTACAGTAAGGGAGGCATTAGCAAAATTGCATCTATAGTAAGTCAATCTAGTTGCATCTATAGTAAGCCTATCTAGTCACTAGGAATGTCCTACAACATTTGGAACATATTAAAAAAACTTTGTGAATTACAGTAATTTCTTAAGAATAATTATATACTGTATATACATTGAGGAATATATTGGCAAAATTTCAACTGTAGTAAGTCAGTCTGGTCACTAGTAACATACTAGTAACACAACATTTGGAACACGAAAAACCCCATTCTGGTGAATTACAGTAATTTTTTTCTTAAAATATTTGTGTAGTGTGCATACTTAGGGAAAGTATTGTCTAAGGTGAGTTATTGGCAATATATTTAGTCAGTTTGAGTAAATTATTCATTTACTGTAAACATTAATTTGAATAAATTATTGAACTTCGTTTTGTACTGTGAGGTAAATTTGCAGACAGTCCCTAAAGCAGCCTAGGCGAATGCAGCGAATATCAAACCTAAAACTACCATGCTTGGTTTTCTATGGGAGAAAAAGTGAAACTTTTTGGGTTGTGAGCTCATATTCTGGGCTCATCTGCTTAAATGTACATAATATACAGTAATATATTTTATTAATTATATGCCGAATTTAATCATTTATTATCACTGTCTTGAGGCAATGTCTTGAGGCAATAAACCACATTAAAGGGGTCATATGATACACTTTGGAGTGTTGCAAGCGCTTTTTCAGACCGATGAGCTTTGTAAAAATCGACGCGTTTCAAAAAGGCGGGGCATAGAGGAGAAACCAATCACAATGCACTGGACAGCTGGCCAATCACAAAACATCTGGCTTTTTCAGACCGATGAGCTTTGTAAAAATCGACGCGTTTCAAAAAGGCGGGGCATAGAGGAGAAACAATAATGTACAGTATGTGGAAAATAATGTGTTTTTTTAACTTTAAACCGCATAAACAAATTTCATTACACCAAATACACAAAATAATGTTCTTTTTAGCAGCATCATATGACCCCTTTAAGTGTTTTCTTTATGGGAAATGTTTAACGTGCAGTTTTGCACGTTCCGCAACTTGCGTTCATATCCTCATCTGCCTGCCTGTATATAGTTTGCATCATCAGTAAGATCTGAGTTTGGTCTTTTAATAGCTGTCATTGTGTTAGTGCACTGAGCTCCATAATGCGTTTTCTTTAACAGATTTCTGAGGGAAACAGCGTGAAACCTTGCGCGTTCATTCATATTCTACATCTGCTTAACTGTCGATATAGTTCGCATAATCATCAATAAAGTGTATTCTGAGATCTGAGGTCTTTTTTATATCACTGTATTAGTTCACTGAGGCTCGTTATGCGTCGTTGGGGAATCCTGGAGTGTGCTGTATGAGGAGGAACCGCAGTATTACAGCACAGCGTCACACAAGCCATGATCTGGTCTTCATCAACAGCCGCTTGCGCCACCTGCCGGTGAGCGACTGACAGCAGCTGGAGATCATGTATCGGTGCTCTACTACTATTCCTGCAGCTCCTGGATGTGCAATGGCGAATTTTCTGTCAAATTTTAACCACTGAATTTGTGGAAGCACATTTGGAAAGTGAAATAAAATTGACCGAAATTTGCCTGTCGAATATTATACATCGTATTTTTAAACAGATTGAATATTTTGGAAGTTCATTCTGGAAGGTGAATATGAATTATTGAATTTTTAATAATGAAAATGTTTGTGAAATAATTTGAATTTAAATATTCACAGCTTAAATAAACAGCTATGTTAAATTTCAGGACCTAAAAATGCACGCCCTGGAAATACAAGGCATTAAAATGCAAGCACTGTATTATTTTTTCAGTTAATGCAATTCAGCATTCTTCTTTTGTTTCAAAGACATATGGCATTATTTTGTTTTCATATTGACAGCACTATTATTTACTTACCTTTTTGAAAAAAGTTAAAGGTCATCATTATAATTATTGTCATCATAATAATCATAAAAAATTTTTACTGCCAAAGATTGATTGAGGATATATTATTATTATTATTTTTTATTTACAATAATATATTAAAAAGGAACAAAACACAAGACGAAGGTGATAGTATGTACTATTACTAATTATAATAATCATAAAATGTTATTTTTTATATTTTCACTGCCAAAGGTTGATTAAGGTTCCTATTTTTATTTTTTTGTAGTATATACAATACCATATTGTTTTTTTTACAAACAAATATTAAAAAGGAGCAAAGCACAAGACAAATAGTATATGCTACTAATAATAACAATAATAAATACTACTACTACTAATAATAACAATAATAATTTTTATATTTTCTTTAGTTTTTTCAAAGGTTGAGGATTTATTATTCTTACTAGCACTACTTGTAATAATAATAATAATAATAATAATAATAATAATAATAATAATTAAATCATGACAACTCTCTGAAGATTTTAGCATGGTGATGGATATGACAGTGTTAATGTATTTGGTCTTGGCAAAATAGATCTGCTATGCTGCTGCTGAATTTTTGCTGCTGTTGGTTATTGCTGTAATTGTAGATTATTGCTGCTGCTGCAAGCAAGTACAGGAACTTGGTACTGCTAATGCATACGGCGATACGGTACCGTGAGTATTTAAGACATCCTGCTGCTGCACAAATAGCATATAAAATAACCCATAGCAGATCTATACAGGTGGAGCTGGGGAAGGTGGAGGGTTTCAGAGAAACTCTGAAAGCGTGCTGCAGGAATCTCTAGTGAATGCTAGCCAGCCATATAAATGCAAAGCAGTAAGCTCATTGGCAGCATATGCAGCATGAACCAATCAGCTTGTGTCAACTCTCTGAATATCATCGGTTACGTTAACAATCAGTTGCCTGCGCCATCTAGAATTTCATGACTGAACTATATATTAATAATAATAATAATAATAATAACAATTCAGAAGTCATTAAAAAGGAACAAATTAAAAGACACAGCCAATAATATATAACAACAACAATAATATATATATATATTATGATATAGATTATATAGATTATAAACAAGACAAGACAAAGCTGAGTAATCTGTAAAAAGTGGCAGTAGAAAGTCCTGTACAAGGTTAAAAGAAAGCAAAAAACTCGCTGAGAGAGCATTATTAATATTTTTTTTTTCTGTCCTCAGCATTCCAATATGAATTCTCTGGCTCCAACATATCAAAATGAGCAACCCACTGCAATCATAAACCACCGTCTTGACAGCCAAAGCTTCTCCACGAAACCACTGCTAAGTTGCACCCAATACAATTTGCGATGGTGCACAGTACAAATGCTATTTTATCCCCATAATTACCCAGACCTTTACTAAGCAGGGACTCACTACAATATGTCAAAGCAGCTACTCGAGCAAGAGAGTGGTCATTTCAAATCTCCTTTCATCTGCCGCACCATCATCGGCCTTGAGAGTGAAGCCAAGAGTCGTTTCTTTTTCCAAGAGTCCTCTTTCATTTTGCAGAAGAGAAAGACCATTAATATTGTCTTGCCTTGCCATATATCTAATAGACTGATAATACAGGCATGGCCCCCAGATGAAAAGAGAGCACATTACTTTCTGTCTGAGAGATGAGACATGAGGGTAAGCATAGAGCCTTGATGTACTCCATGTTTGGCTGTAAGACACACTGTTTCACAGGCTGATACATCTCTGATAGCCTGACTTCTGCATGTTCAAAAAATTATAGGGGAAAGTGGGGTAAGATGTGCCACTTTTTACTTGTCTTCCAGTCAAGAAGAAATGAGACTGAGGGAAAATTAATACATTATATTTCAGGTTTTCTGCTGTCTATGGGACCATTAAGACATCAGAATTACTTTGATATGCAAATACAAAACATTTTTACACTTTAAATACCTTAAAGCTGTATGTGATGGGCTCTAGGGCTGCACGATTAATCGAATGCGATTGTCATGCGCATTTAGTTAAAAAAGCCAGTTCTGTAATCAGCAGGAAATCATCATCACGTGCTTTCAGATGGAGCAGAATTTACTACACATAGACGTAGTTCACTGACAAGTTACGCAAAAAAATTTAATAACATTTTTTTTATTTTGTTCACGATAATGACAGATGTTTGCATAGCTTCTCAGTGAACTACGGCTCTGTGAAGTAAATGCTGCTCCATCTGAAAGCATGTGAAAATACCACATTTAATAACATATTTTTACTCCAAACTCACTTCATAACAACAGTCGAGTGTTTGAAATAAATCCTTCTGTTAGATGATGTGGCTTTTTACACAGAATAAGGCACGCAATATATTTCATAGTATTTAAGCAGTGATAAAGGCATTGCATTATAAATATACTTTATTTTAATGAAAATTATAATAATAAGAACTCAGATAAACCGTATATTGCCGTAGTCGTGTTTATTAGTCACGTTGAATCAATGAAAACAGTTGAATCTTCTGTTTATTCAGCTGCAGCGTTAGGCATTTTCTGGGTTTCTTCTGCGAGGCGTATTTGGAGTTTCAGCGCGAGATCGCCCTCTGGTCTTTGGATGGAGATTTACTGCTGATCACAGAACCGTGCTTCACTGAAGGATACGCATGACAATCGCAGCTTCTGTCGAATCGCGATCTCGATTCCATTTCGATTTATCGTGCAGCCCTAATGGGCTCTTTTGTATAAAGCCATGTGACAACATTTGTGGGTAAGATGTGTCAGCCCCCTAAAGTGCAAAACACATCTAACCTAATTATTCACTACTGCCAATCGTCCTGCTACAGATAAAATGCTTTCTGTTGACTGTGTTTTATAATGAAAGATGACAGCATCAGAGTTCATTGTCCTCAAAGGTCTCATGAGGAATTTCAATGAAAAAGGGACCCGGTAAAACCTCATAGCCACCATTAAAAATCCTCTCTTTTCTCGCTCATTCATATCTGTCTATTTTACTGACTCTTCAAGTATTTATGACGAAGCTTCTTTCTGATTGTTCGGCTCATCTGCGCTGGTCTGACTGACGGCTTAATCAGAATTAAGAGGACAGTTGCACAGTTCAATCTGTTACCCCTCACACCCGCTCATGGTTTATTCATTTATGATGTCATAATGCAAAATTCATATTATTTAATAATAGACTGTCAGTGTGTAGGTTAGATGAGTTCATATTTAATTGGGGGTATTTAGTGTGTAATTGGAAAATAATTTATGGAACAATGCTGGAGAACAATGAAATGAGATGAATACAACATTACTCACATCTTATTGCTTTAATGGAGAGAGAATACATTTGTCAAGTTAGACGTGGCACTATAAGGATCTTTCTAAGGATGTTTAAAAAGTTGCTATTGATAGATAATCAAATTAATATTCACACAAACTAAAAAGATATGATTATTGTTTAATAATATAATTTTTTGCTTTATTTCTGACCTTTTCGTTCATATAAAATTGGATAAGGAAATGTTGCAAGCGAGATTCAAACCCAAATTACCCATACAAGCACTATGGCTCAACAAGCACACTAGGCCATTGCTCCAACATCAATATTCTCTTGATTTGAGAGGATTGATTTGGCTGAATAAAAATGTTGTTTATTTTTGACTGACACTCTCTTTATTACATGTTGTTTCACCATACAGAGAATTTTGGGTCTTTGCTTACTGGTTTGCTTATAGTTTCTTAACCTCTTTAGTGGCTCAGTATTGATAGGCTTTGAGTTTGAGACTTATCTGTGGCTTAGCTTGATGGAAAAACAGGATGGAGACAAAAGACCGGGAAACATTTCAACGGCTTTAACATGCCGGGATGAAGAAAAAAAATCTAATTTATTTGTTGAATTGACACGAAATTACTTTTACTCTTAAACAGCAGCACACTCAAACGGCGAAGAAAAGATCCCATACAGCTCATTTGAGAAATAAAAACTCGACTTGAATTGACGCGGTTAAGCCATGATTCCATTCAGCTTCCATGTGGGACACAAAAGGGCTTGTGCTTATTGCTCGAGAGCCACCCATCTGAACATCAATGTGATAAAGAGTGACGGTGGGTTATGAACAGACAAGTTGCGAAAAGCATGCCGAATCTTAACACTTTTTCCCTCCTCGCGCACACACACATACACATTTCTCCCGGCTTCAGCCTGCGATGCGACGCAAGGTTTTATTTCCCTTGTGGAAATATTGGACTGTCAGAGGCAGATCAATTGCCAGTGTCCGGGGCACTTCATGGTTCCTCTAATTATAATCTGCTGCAGCTGGTGCAGGGCCTCTTGTAGCTGTGGGGCAGCCATTGTAATAGAGGCATCACTTGGCGATAGATTGTCAGGGAGGCTTCTTGGCACCCCGTGCGAGGAGAATCACTGGAACAGCAGCAGTAGGGAGCCAGACAGGCCTTATCTTCCCACTGCATGTGTTCACGTACTCTCCGGGGAAGTCGACACTGCCGTCCCAAATCCAGCCAGAGGACCCTTGGTATCCCTCCACGACACTGGAGGACCAAGATTCCACATTAACTCAAGTAGAGCACTTTGTGGAGGCTGGATTGCAGTGCGTTAGCACCCATTTTTCCCCCTAAAAAACCAGTGTGTGTATTTATTGGATTTTGGATTTATAAGTACTATTCTGATTGTCGTAATTATCGTAGTATCTGTGTCAATCATAGTTTCAATTCAGTCCATTTTAAATGTTTAAACGTTTTTATATGAAGTTTATTATAGTTTTTTTGCTTAGTTTACTCAATAATTTACTGCCTTGGTTACAAAAGTATTTACAAAAAATGGCAAAATCAGTCAAGCCCCAAATTTGTATATGAACACGATTTTCCAGTGACTCTTTCTGCAGATTACATTGGTATACCTGTAGGTGGCGACAAGTGATTGTCTATTTTGAATGAGTGAGTCACTGAATCATTTGCTAAAACAATTAATTCAAAAACACTGATTCATTCAGGAACCTAACAAGTGACTCTTTATGATTGATTCATTGAGTCATTCACTCCATTGGTTTGTTCAGAAGTGAGCTGATCTGCTCAGAAGCAAAACTTTTCTGAGTGAGTCATTGAATCATTCAGTTAATCGATTTGTTAAGAAACAGTGATCCATTCAGGAACCACATGACTCTTTATAAGCGATTTATTCCAACATTCACTCAATTAATTCACTCAAAAACACTGTTTTATTCAGAAACAAAACTTATTTAAATTAGCCATTGAATAATTAAATCAGTCAGTTCTTAAAAAAAAGCCAATTCATTCAGGAATGCAACACCACATGTGTGGCTCAGAGACACGCCATGGTTCTGTTTTATCTTTGGATTTGTTTTCATTGACAAAAACAGGCAAAGTAACTGGTGATATTAAAAAGTAAATTACTCAGATGAACTTGACGTAACACACTTGTTCATGTGATATTGCTCTGTTGACATCTAAAGCCAATTTTAAAGCCATATTACTTTTTATGCTCTCTGGTAGTATTCGAACCCATAACCTTGCCATTTCTAGCACAATGTTAGGGACGTATCCGGAATGCATTATTATTGAATCTCATTTGAACAGAACTAAAGGACAGAAGAGATGTTGATAGAGGAAAGGAGAGTAGAGAGAGATGCCTGACAGTTCAGGCATAGATACTTCAAATTAAACCAAGTTATATAAGCAGATGTTGGTGGAGCGCTGTGGGCTATGGCTGGAGATGAGTAAGACTCCCTGTCACTAGGTTGAAGGGGGGAGGGAGAGATAGAAAGAAAGGGAGAGTGTGTGTGCGAGAGAGAGCGCCTGAGGGGTTTGGGGAGACAGGGAGGGGTTGCGGCTGTCAGCCTGCCAGGGGTGGCTGAGAGCAGAGAGAAAGATGGTGAATGTTAGAAGAGGGGAGGAAGTGAGTGAATTACTTTAAGAAATTCAGAGAGGGAGAGAGGGATGTAAGGATAAAGAAAGTGAAAATAATGATGCCGGTGAGAAACTCCAGAGGTGTGTCTTGCATGCATGTCGTTGTATTTGCTGTGGCGCACCAATAGGCAAATATGTACTCGCCCCTTCCCTGCAGTTCTTAATCATCTGAAACTCACCCAATGAGAGTTCCTGGTTGTGAATTTAAAGTCGCAGCTCTTATTACTCGAAGTGATGTTGCCATGACGTTGGCTTATCTTCAATTAGTGTTACTCTAATTTTAATATAGCGCAACAGTGAGTGAATGCCAGCTTGTTTTGCTGCCTTTCAGGAATTATCAATTTTCTCTGTATGGAATGTCAAAAATTGTGAATTATGTGATTTGAATTATAAACTATTGTGCAATACACAACTATGACATTATTGATTATAAATTGAAATATATATTTGTAAATTATAATTTTTTTTATTTTAAATATTTATTAACATTTTTATTAATTTAATTTTTTTGTTAATTACTGCAAAATATTCATATATATACAAAAACACTTGACACTTTGGCAATTCTTGTTCAAGAGCTAAACTGGTACACCAATTAACCAGCTTTGAGATGAATCACATTTTTAATTTAAATTTTTCATACATTTTTGACACTTTTAACTATGGAATCCCACAGGGCTTTATTCTTGTACCCTTAGAATTTCATAATATATATTGAAAAAAAATATTTTGATACTTTTAAAATCAATTTTAACAGAAAAAAAAAAAAATAAATAAAATTTTCTTCAATTATTGTTATTGTGAAATACCAAAAACATTGAAAATAAAAGTAGTTTGAGAGTCAGCAGAAACTATTATATCATTTAACGTACAAAGTTCTTCACTAGAATCATCACTTTTAAATGCATTTTTCCAGATCATATTGTAACAACGTTTGTAGTCACGGGAAGGAGGAGGCGGGAACCGGCGAACATTTAAAGACTTATATAAAATAATACAATAAAATAAACAAACACAAAATTAAAATAAAGCAGCAACCCCTTGCAGACGACTGCCGCACACAAAACACAAAATAAAATCCAGGCCTGATCCTCTCTCGTCTTTCACTGTCGTCCCTCCTCGTTTTATCCTTCTGGAGCTCCTCCGAGACTCGAGACCGGTGAGTGGTGCAGGTGTCGCTCATTATCAATGAATCCACCGGCATCGCTCCGTTCCCACGGCTCTCGGCCCCACCCCCACTCGTCACACATATATTATTTAATGATCTAATTGTCTGTCTTGAAATATTTAAATGTTTTTTTAGCTTTACATAAATGTATCCAAACCACACTGAGAATAATATGAAGGAAAGCAAATATTAAATTCGCTTTTGGTCATGTTCCCATGAGAAGTGGCTGTTGCCCTTGTACACACTCTTTCCTCTTTCCAGCCCTTTGTTCTTCTAACTGCGACATGTCCTCGCTCTTCTCCCTCTCTTTTCTCTTCTTTTTTCACATCCGATTTTCACCTCCCCACTCTCCATCTCCAGCCGTAGTCTTGGTAACGCTTCCTTTCATTCCATTTCCATTTCATTCCACTGAATGGGTAATGCCTGGATTTCATGGTGGAGCTGCATGTGACAGGTGTGTCATGCTTCTCCACATCACTCTCCAAACTTGTTGACCTCTGTCTCCAAGATTAGTCTGGCTCACGGATCCTCGGTTCCTACCACAGAGCAACAAGATTGCCTGGCTCTGATAGGATATGTTTCTCTGGTGTGACCACGCCACCCAGGTTCGCTTACACTTGTCTGTCGACACACATCCCATGTGTATCTCTTATACGGGATGGGTTTGAGAGCACGAACATTATCACAATTCCAGATGAGTCGTTTTTAGAGTGGGCAGATGGCTTCTTACTGTGCCTTATAAAAGAGTACCATGGTTCAGTGATGGTATCAGATGGTAAAACAATGGCACTGCTTGATTAGTATTTTCGATTACCATATTCATAAACAATGGGGATCTGAGATCACACTGGAAAAAAATGGGACTCAAAATCTAATTTTAACTTAAAATTGTTAGGCTGATAATTTGGAATGAATTTAGAAATTAAAAGCATTTACTCAGACCTTAGACTTTTGGACCCTGCTTACTAATTTGCTAATTAACCACTAACAATATTCCATCTTCTCAAATAAAGTTTTAGAAGAATATCTTAAAGCAGGAGAATGCAAACAACTTTCTCATTATTCAGATCATAAAAGTTGATATTATGATATTATGTTATATAAAAGTTATTATATAATGTTATAATAATTTTTTATTGTTTAAACTTTTAAAGTAATTAATTACATTTATAAATATTGAATTAATGAAATAAAATATTTCATAATATATATTTTCATAGTGTGTGTGTGTGTGTGTGTGTGAAATTGAATGGCCAAGAATATCATGTATTTCAGTCTCAAACTAAAATACAAACATTAGAATATCTAAAAGTGAGTGTAGAAAATAATTCACTGTAGCAGTATCTTGCTTTCACCCCCATTCCTGAACCTCACGGTCTGTAAGGTGTAATCACTCAACCTTAGTGTTGTAATGTCGCCATCTGGTCTCAGGAACGATGGCAGCTTCGCTCCAGCAGAAAAATGTATTGCATATATCCAGGGTGATTACAGCATCAGCTGTATCTCCCCCCTGCTCTCTCTCTCTCTCTCTCTCTCTCCCTCTCTCCCTCGTCCTTTTTTTTTGTTTCAAGCGTGGGGAACATTGGCGGCTGATGAAAGGCATAGTAAAGAAGGAGGCTCGGCGTATGAGATTTTGCCCGTTTCTCTGTGCTGGAAAATGTGTGATGGAAGGTGCTTGCCAGAGTCTAAGGCCAAAAAGGAATCTGTGTGTTGATGCAGGCGCTGGCCTGAATACTGCTAGTTTGATGTCCATTGAAGTAGATTACAGACGAACTGCAGCAATGTTGAAAGAGATTTTTGTGTTTTCGGTGTTTTATATGCTTTGGGCCTGTTAATTTAGGAACGTGTAGACCAGTGGCTCTCAAACTGGTGGGTTGTGACACCAAAATTTGGTTGCGGATCTGTTCGGAAAGGGCCATTCATAGCATGCAAATAGTGAAATGCACTCCATTTTCAAGTAACTGTGAATGTGTGCTATTTATATAGAAATATTTGCTTTTTGGTTAGCCTAGAAATATTGCATTTTCATTTACACATTTTCTGTTTCTGAAATAGTACTTTAATGTAACCTAAAGTCACTTCAACTGAATTGCTAAAATCTTGAATTATAACTGCAATACGCTGTTATACAGCAGTGAATTATATTACTTTATTTTATATATATAATGCAGCACAAACGTCCGTCTGTGCAACAAACTGTGCATATTTACAGACGAACTCCATTCATGTTCATATGCCCAGACAGTCAACAGTGATAGGTTTTTGGAAACGCTGTTTTGTACTCATTCATTCACAAGTCTGTTGCGGTTTGGTCGGCTGAATGTGCTGCTAGCTCTGCCGGTCGAGAAAAACCTGGCGAAACCGGTGATATTATTCTACTGAATGAAAGCTAAAAGGTTTATACAAAACTTCGCTAGTTGCTATGCGCTTTGTCTTACAAAAAAAGGCACCCCTGTGTGTGTGCCACGCATGTCTGAGTGATACGAGTGCACTTGAAATACGAAGTGGAGGCGGATCCGGATCGCATTCCTGGATTTGAGTAGGGCTGCTCTATACATTCACGAAAAAATCTTTAAAAAAAACAGACAGAATGGCCTACTCAGACTTTTAACTATGGCATTCCACAGGGCTTTATTTTTGGACCATTGTAATTCCATAATATATATTTTAATTAAAATAAGTCAACTGCAATAAATTTAATAGAATTACATATGTCAAACAATGTTTATATAATGTTTTATATAATATATGTAAAACAATATTTATATGTAATAATAATAATTATTATTCTGTGGTTGTTGAAACCTGGACTAAAATATATATAATTTATTATATTATTTACATTTAAAAAAAATATATATATAATACTTAATTTATTTTGTTGTTGTTAAATGTAGTATGTATGTTGTAGCGCATAAGTTGTAACTTGCACCCATTTGTGCCACAACTAGGTTGCATCTAGTGTTCAGATTTTGTGTGAATGTTAATAAACAGTTTTTGCAAATGCAAATCACTGCAAGAACCCTGACAAAATGCCAATCATGTCTAAATTTAACCTCATCCCACGTTCTAAGCATGCAGGCTCTACTCGTCTTCTGTTTTAACAGCTACTACCTTGAGGAGTTATGTATTCTCAACCTGCAACTGAAATAACAATTTCCTTTTATATCTGGCAGAATTGATGTTCCATGTCCTCCTTTCCTCCTCATTTACTGTAACCCATCTTGTCATTTATTTCCCTAACAAATTGCTGTGCGTCCTCCAGAGACGTTGTCGGTAAATATTTTGAGGCATAGCTGGATTGGCTGGCACAAAGGCTTCTTATGTTGCCATGTGTGAAGGTATCTGGTTTCTTTGCCCATGTGGAAATAAACAAGCAATTTGAATTTGAATATTTGAATACTTTTTTCTCTAGCAAATTGTAAAATGTATAATATTTACGTATTGTATATTTTATACTGTTTGCAAAAATATATAATTTTTTACTGTTTTTTTAGACACAATAGGATACAGTTTTGATGTCCATTTATTGGTTATCAGCTACTAAATTAAGAAAAACATTGGCTCCACTAACATAACAAGATGGTGCTAGATTCTCTTTTCTCAATTCAAACAGACAATTTTTTTTCTTTAGCAGATTCTAAAATTTATATTTATTGATATTTCATACTTTTTTATTTCGGGGTGTCTTTACACAATAATATAAATTTTGAATATCATCCATTTATCGGTTATTAGCCACTAAATGAAGAATATTTCATTTTGTACATCTTATGATGTTTAAAAATAATACATTATAAATTAGCATAAACATAGCTAATTTTGCTAATTAAAAACAATTTTATGAAAACTATTTTAGTTTTTAGTGCATTTTTATGTTTTACTTAGGTTTTATTTATTTTACTTATTTTATTTATTTATTTTTTAAATAGATGAGGGTATAGATCAATTATTTTTTCATTTATCATCCATAAGGTGAAAAAAGTCAAAATTTTGGCCAGAATGTTTTAATCATGTAGATGTGGGCAGCAAGTCTCTCTTCTGCCCGAGTATGTTTGTGGAATACGAGCTTCAAAAATACCTCTAGTAGTCAACTCTTATTTTCAAACCGAGTCCATCATGACCGTCCCGCAGTGTCAGCAATCATAGCACCCTGTTATCTGTGTTCTACTTTATTTGGAGCTGGAAGGAAAACAAACAAGGCAGATTGTTATTTTACATCTGTTTCAGCAAGCACTCTCTGTGCTGTAAATATCCCTTTTCCTCTTCGCACAACCTACGTGTCTCACTGTGAATATAGCTGTATATTGTAGTAGTTTACACTGGTCAGAAGAAGGAAAGGAAGAGTTTGAAATGGTCCAGCAGGGGGGTGGTTCTCCTGCTTCCTTGTGGGAAGTAAAGGTAGAGGGTGTAAGTTGACAGTGGTATTAATATTACTGCTGTGCAGGATGGCAGGGGTATGGAAAGAATGTGATTCTTATGTAGAATTCCAACTTGGAATGTTGGAGTGTCCAAAATTCTACTTGGAGCAATAGAAACATTTCCCTACAAATTCCCTACATTACATGATTTAAAACCTATTTAGAAAGATAAATGATTATCTTACACTTGGAAACCAAAAGTTAGCATTGCCTTTTCAAGTTAAACATATTAACTTCGTCATACAACTTTGATAGAATGTAGCATTAGCATATGATTGACTGTTTTATGCTTCTGTGTTGTAATGCTAATATAAACTCTCTATGTAGTTATACATAGGGTAATATTGAGTTTGCTAGTTAGGTGATATTTGTTTGTTTATTTATTTATTTATTCATGGCAGTTATTTTTAGGTCATTTGTTTTATTTTCATATTAATATTAGCTACACTGAGAGTCAACATTATTTTAGTATTGTTTATATAGTTGTACGTATTCATTTAGCTTTTATTTTTTATATTTTCATTATAAAACTTATTTCGTTTTAACTAAGTTTTAGTAATTTTGTCATTTTTATTAGGTTTTGTTTTTAAATAATGTTTTTATTGAGCTTTTATATTGCTTCTGTTTACTTCAGTTTTAGTTTCAGTGATTTTAGTATTTTTTATTTGAAACTTCCTTCGCTTAGTTACATTTCGAATTTTACGTTTCTTAAGTTTTTGATCTAATAATTATATTTTAATGTATTTCAGCTTTATTTCAGTTATTAAAAGCTGTTTTAGTTAACAATAACAACACTGTAATTCAATGGAAATATTTGCTATCTAAATTTACATTTATATCTTGGAGTTTTCCGTATGTATAATTTAACAATATATGCTTATTCAGTTTCACTTTCAAAGAAAACCGGATAACTTATTTTTTAACCTGACAAACAGGTTAGATTGATTTACTAAGAATAAGCATGAACATAAATTCAGGCAAATATAATATGCTTTCAGTCCTTAAACTTCAAACTGAGAGGAAATCATTATTTGCTTTTATTTAATTTATTCAGTCTAGGCCTCTTAAACACAGTCCACATCATGTAGTATTTATATTCATATTTTAGTATTTACGTTTCCATGAATAATGATGAATTCCAAATATGTGTTCATAATATTCTTGAGGATGTCAGGATCGCAGTCGACACTGTATATAAACCTGTCAATATCCGCACTCATTCTGGCTTAAAGTCTTGATGAATTACTGTCTTCATACAGAGTCTCTTGTAAACAGTCGCCGTAACCTTGTTTCCAATCGGCGAGCTGTACAGCGGCCAATATTATCTGCACCTGATCCGCCCCCTACCCGTCTAATGCCAAACTGGTAACCGAAAAGAGCATGAAGTGTGAAATACCAAATAAAAATAAATAAATTAGCCTGTGCAAGTCTGGCTCTTATCAACCCGGTGTGTCCCTCCCCTCCACACCACCGGCCTCGCCGTGACAAGTTTGATTGGCCGGGATAGAGGTAGAGTGGCAGCTGATAAAGGGGTGAAGGTGTAGCAATAGACTGATGCAGAATGAGGATAAGAGAAGCACGATTACGGCAGGAGGTGTCGTGTATTAAGCCATGCGTGCGCGCACACACACACACACACACACACATGCTCACAGAGCCTGTAAATGGCCAGAGTCTAATCTTGGTGTGTACAGATCTGTGTCAGCTCTTAACATGATTGTAATCACCACACCTCCACCACAGGCTGCTTCAAATGCCTCGATAACAGGGACTAGAGACCTTTCTGCGCTCTGAGTGAGAACATGTATATAATAATAATAATACATTATTATAATTATTATTTTATTATTACTGATTTAAATATTATTTGTTACTGTGTTATGTGTTAATTTCTGTCAAAATTTCTTAATTCTTAATTATATTTCTGATTTAGAGGGTGTTTGTTTATTCAGTTTACAAAACACTAATTTATAATTTTGTTTTATTTTATTTAATATTAAGTTTATTATTATTGTTACTGTTGCTATAATTATTATGATTTCTATAAGAACAACAACAAAAACAATAATAATAATAGTTTATTATTGTCTCCAATTTAAAGGTTGTTTTTATTGTATTCAGTTTGGAATTTTTTTTATTTTTTTATATTTTTCATATTTTCTTTAATATCAAATAGTTGTTGATGTTGTAGTTATTATTAAATATGAAGTATTTGTTATTATTATTATTATGTCTGTGATTTAGTGTTGTTTGTTATTCAGTTTGCAAGAAAAAAACTATATATTATATATATATATATATATACTGTATATATTTAATTTATTTCATTTTAAGTAATTATTATTATTATGTCTCTGATTTAGATGTTGTTTGTTATTCAGTTTGCAAAAAAATATTTATGAAATATGATACTTTTTAATACTTTAAAAATAGGTTTTATTATTATTATTATTATTATTATTATTATAACAGCCTGAATCAGCAATATGTATGTACGTATATATTATTAAGATAACAGCCAGATATTGTAAATTTTTTCAAGAATATTCATGCAATATTTTTTAAATATATTGTAAACATTTCTGAATATTTATTGTCTTCAAATGACTTCAAGTATATATATATATATAAGTATATATTATAGGACATTTTAGTTCAGTTAAAGGGGTCATGAACTGAGAAATCAAAATTCCCTTGATATTTTGATCTCATTGCACTATAAAAACATCCTATAAGTTTCAGAACTCTAAAATTTCTCGTTAGTCTAAAAACAGCTTATAATGAAGCCAGTCTGTCACAACGACAGGATGTGGAATGTGCCACTTTATGACGTAATATAGTGTGGCTAAACCCCGCCTCCGCAGAAGAAGATCAACGCCTGCTTTTACATCACTGCCTGTTTAGCCCCGCCCACCGATTCATGCATGTGGTGTAAATAATGAGAGAAATCAAACGATAAAGATGCTCCGAAGACACTGTGACGCTGTGCAGTGCCAAGCTGTGGAAAAACCGTCTTTGCATTGCCTTCCAAACCTTATTTTTAATGAAGATCCAGACCGTTTCAGTAAGAACTTGGCCTTTGTTCACTTCATTTTACCATTGCAAGGCACAGTTCAACACAGTATTTTTGGAAAGATTGAAACTAAAAGACAATGCTTTGCCGATATGGGATCCGACAGTAATGTCACACCATGCAAGAATCGGGAATCGGCCCACCCCTTTGTCTGTTGTCCGATCGCGTTCACACTGCACCATTTACACCGCTCTGAGGTTCTGGGAGGTCACTCGGTTAAAGTCGCGTTCCAGGGACGCAGGGGACGATCGCCTAGGGTATGGCAACGAACAACCGGGGTATGGCGACTGCCATCCTCTGCCATACAGAAACACCGTCCCTGGTCAAAACAGGACAGAAAATAGGCTATTACCACATATTTTTATGTATTATATATATATAAATATTTATTTTATAAATATTAAATATAGACATTTCGTTTTTATATACAAGTTTTGTATTTATTTTGAATCTGTTTATTTTGAATGTAAATGTGTGTATATTTTTATGTATTATGTATGTATAATTTTTTGTACTTTTACATTTATTTATTTAATTTATTAATTTATTAATATATTTTTGTAATTTAATTTTCTTTCTATTTTGATGTGACATATTCTCCAAATGCTTTCCGTATATCAAACTAGACATGGCTTTCGTTTATTTACTATGCAAACCTCATACACCCTGCTGACTTCTCTCATCCTACCTTTTCTGTTGTACCATGTATTTGCGGTTGCAGGAAACAGCATTTCCCAACGAGCTGTCTTTGTTTAATAGAAAGATTGAGCTGCATCGGAGTAGACAAGAAGGCTTCGTCAACTTTTCCTCTCCGCTCTCGTTCCCTTGTTACATTAGCGCGTTCAATGTCAAGTTTGTCAGCCGAGACACAAAGACCCACTGCGTGTGGGTGATAACGGAGTAACTACAGAAGAACGGCAGTTTAATCATACCTCCATCCTCCAACCTGGCCAGACTCGGGATGCGATAGAATAGTGTGGAATCTGGAGGAATGCTGGTGCTCTTGGCCGCCTCTGCCCTTCATTTCTGGAGGTGACAGATGGAGCGGGCGTATTAAGGCGCCCCAGGGCGACCCCGGGTGCCTGTCGGTAGACCAGGTTCAGCAGGAGCAGGTGGGCATCTGTTCTGCGTCCGTAATCGGGCACAGCCACATGACACTTAGGCTGTGCGTTTGGCCTGCCCGGGCATTTGGACTCACTTGATCTCCAGGGGCCACCCAGATTGAGCAAGTTAGGTAGATCCCCTAACTTAGTTAGAGAGGAGGTCAGGTTTGGGTGAAAGATGGAAGGTAAACAACTCTTGCCCACTAACCAGACAGGAAATAGATTTGAGCATGTGCCATGCAGAGACAATTTAGTAGAATGGCTTAAAATGTCAAGCTGAGCAGCTACACTGTGAATTAAGTTACGTGGGTACATTGGGAATCCATAAGTGTGTTTGTGCGAGTATATGTGTACATGGGTACCACAAATCGCATTTTCTTCCAAGTACGTCTGTGCATGGGCAACAATGCATCCGGGCCCAACTTAAAAAGTGAAAAGAAATCAGCCTCCCGTAGACACATCCCAACTTTAACAAGACCTTGATTTGCATTTTTCAGCCTTAGAGGTAAATTACCCCGGACAGCAGCTGCCGTGTTAAGGTACTGATAGCGATTCATAGGCTCTGGCTTTAAATATTGAGCAAGCTTGGTGCTGAAAAGCAAGCCTCTCTAAATATGATTGGCAGAGGTGTTTTCAAAGCCGGGCTAATTCCATTAAGTTATTGATCTCCCATCGCTCCTTGCTGCTGCCCTTCTCTCTGCCTGCCTGCCTGCCAGACCAATGTTTACTTTGGCAAGAGCAGCAGACTGAGCCCCGCCTCCGGACCCTGTTGGTTCTTTCATGATGGATATTAAGTTTTCAGAGTGTGATGCCGATGTGGAGTCAGTAAACAAACCAGCTGTAAGATTTAGCTGACTTAATAAAATATATAGATAGATTTGTAGATGGACGAATAGATAAATAGACAGACAAATGGTTGGACAGACAGACAGACAGACAGACAGACAGACAGACAGACAGACAGACAGACAGACAGACAGACAGACAGACAGACAGACAGACAGACAGACAGACAGACAGACAGACGGATGGATAGATAGAAAGATACTTAGTCAGATTAATAGTCAGATGGATAGACAGAAAGGGGAATGGATCGATAGATGATAGATAGTAAGATGGATAGGTAGTCAGATGAATAGATAGACAGGCAGACAGATAGATATATGGATGGGTGGGTGGATGGATAGGTGATGGATAGATAGACAGGTGGATAGACAAACTGATAGATAGACTATGAGATAGATGGATAGATGGACAGTTAAATATTTGGATGGACGGACGGACGGACAGACAGACAGACAGATAGTCTGAAAGATATTTGGATAGTCAGACAAATAGTTGGATAGATAGATAGATATATAGATAGATAGATAGATAGACAGATAGGTGTACAGATAGTCGGATGGATAGACAAACAGATAGATACAGCTAGTTAGATAAATGGATAGATTGACAGACAAACAGATTGACGGATAGATAGAATGATTGCAGGTTGTGTTAGTAGTCAATCTCCAGATCAAACATGTAGGTTAATACTAATGTCACGCACGCCTGCACTCATACATCACATGCAAGAGTACACACACTTTCTCCCAGCCATCATCATTTGCAGCACTCTGGCATTTTATCCTGATTGCACTTACATCAGTAATAGTGTGTACATGACCCTCCGTTCTCACGGGGGAGACTTCATTACATAAAAAAGAAATTAATAATAAGGAAAAAAGAATGAAAAAGCTTGTCTTGCACTCTCTGCCTCAACTTTCAGTTTGATGTGCAAGAGATCTAGGAGACTGGTCACGTGTAACAAGGAGGCATTGGGATTCATACTTCATCTTCTAAGTAAACACTGCTGGAGAAATTGAAAATATAGGCAGATTTATTGATGATTATGATCTTAGATAGGCCTGTGTTTTACTTTATTACGATTCAAACATGCCAAGAGACTTCAGTTGAGCACTTCTTTGTTCCTTAGACAAGCACATTTGACATCTTAAAAGTGGAAATGTGTCATTTTTGCGCCACTAGCATCTGATTTCCCACTGAATTTGTCTGGAAAGGTTGGACAAACAGATCAAAGCTACGTCTTGTCCTCAACGTAATTTTCCTCAACAACAGCAGATCGACAGACAGAGGCGGATGGATGGGTATAGAGAGACAGATGGGTGGATATATATAGACAGACAGATAGACAGAAAATGAATGGATAGACAACAGTGCGTTTCTTTCGCATTCTCCCGCAAAGGTAACAAAGCGAACAAAGGGTCTGCACCACTGCTCTTAAACGGGGAGCCCGGCTCGTCAGCAGTTTAACGGCTGATTGATGACACAGAAGTGAGGATGATTGTGGGATGTGCCAGCTCCGAGTGACAAGCAATTACTCACTTCATGTAATGAAAACCTTAACACCAATCATTGGGGCCTTTACACCGTGCTAATGCCTTATGCAATATTATACATTCTCTCTCATCAACCGCAGCATCCCGCGGGTGCCGGTTTAGACATTTGCTAAATAACATCATTTGTAATAGGCAAAGCGAGAGTGTGTGAGACGAGGATGCTGTACGGGTTTTTAGGGTACAACACACTAGAGGAAGCTCTGAGTGTTTTACGGATAGACTTGTTTAATGTGTGCATTTGAGAGTCTGGAACGGGCTGGGTCAGTTTCAAATCTAACAGTAATACAGCGAATCTGATTTTCAAAAGCATAACTGGACCGTAACTATCTACGTATGCGTTAAGTTGCACATTTGAAAAAATAGGCACACTACACAACAAGCTAACAAAAACTATAGCTAAGCTACTTAAAGTGCCAAGATCTTTTATAACATGTAACTACCCATTGATTTATTGTTTGTTTTATAATAATATGTATTATTTATTATTATTGATAAACTATTTTGAAAATAGCTGCACTAATTTCATGGTACTGAAATGATAATAATAATAATAATAATAATAATAATAATAATAATAATAATAATAGTTATTATTATGGCTATTTTTATTTTTGCTATTATTATTATTTAACAATTTTGAACAAAGCTGCAGTAATATCACAGTACTGAAAATTAACAACAACAAAATGTATTATTATTATTATTATTATAAATTCATTATTTACTAATATTATTTATTATTGATCTAATATCACAGCACAGAATAATAATAATAATAATAATAGTTACTATTTTGTTATTGTTTGCCGTATTATTATTATTATTATTATTATTATTATTTTAAACAGTGAAGGTTTTAAATGAATGAGTTAGTTCGCAGCATTTCAGCTTTGAACTTTACAGTAATACAGTAATTTACAGTAACATAAATTTACAGTTAACAAACTAGAATACACACAATTTTTTTATTAGCTGTTTTTTTTTTCTTGAAAACGGGCTTTTATAAAATTATCCACTATAAAAACTTGGAATCAGTGAATCTTTTATATAAATATATTTATATATCAAATATTTTTGATAACCTGTTCTTTTACTGAAAGTACTGAAAAAGTTAAGTTAATTACATTGCTACTTTCAGCTTGTTACTCCTTTGCTGGCACTGTCACTGGTTTCTCTGATGTAGCGTAACCTCTAGTGTGGACATCTGCAGCCTTGTTTGGTCTGCGCTGTTGCATCTTCAAGGTTTTATCTGCGGCACTTTTACATCAGAGTCATTAACGCCTGCTTATTATCAAAATATTTACGTTGGTCTTATCCAGAGCTAATAAGCAGCAGAATCAGGCCCGTGTCAAACGCACACTCTCGGTTAGCTTATGTGTTGCCGTGGAAACAGAAACTTAATTACTGCTGCTATCCGTGCCCTCTTTTGATGGAGCTCAGTCTGGCTGTGGCTCCGGTGCTCTGTGGGGTGAGATTGCAAGCTCAGGCTTTCGCTGCTTGCGCAATACACTGCAATTACTGCACGCTCCTCCCGTTTACGCAAATCACTGTAATTATTCTCCATTTGGATGTGCTTATTTCCAACAGGTGCTGTTTGAATACAAAGCTCCTCCTGACCCGGAGGATACAGCTAGGACGTGGAATATTAGAGTTATTGGGGATAGTTGCTGATTTAGTTCACTTTGCGTTTCGTTTTAAAACTCCAGGAATCCAGCCAGACTGCATTTAAAAGACTACGGGTGGGCGGGGCAAGTTGTCACACTTTATACTCCAGGGAATATTTCTCAGGGTAGGTTTATTTTTCAAAGTCAGTTTTAACATAGACACAAACCTTAAAATCCTGGTGACAAAACATCTATTGAACATTTTTGCCACTATTGCTCAGGAAAAAAGATACAGTTTGTGAAGCATTAAAGTTTTGTGGCAACGTGCCTCAATAGCATTTATAATTGGTGTTAGATTAGTTTTAAAAATGATTCTTAAGAAAGTTTTCAGCTATATGTTCATTCAAAAGGATATTATAATGAATTAATTCTATTAATAATATATGAATTTTAATGTAATTCACTATTATTATTATTAATTAGCATCGTGTCACATAAATCGATTTTTGAATAAATTGGATTGCAGAATTTCAACTTTACCAGATTTGAGAAAAATACAGAAAATACAGTTAACAAACTAGAATACACACATTTTTTGTAACAGATTTTTTTGCAACAGGCAACTATCTAACTAAATTGTCCACTATAAAAAATACTCAAACTGAATCAGTGAATCAGTTTAATTTTGAAAGTGATTTTTATTGAAGAAAGTTTTGACGAGATATTTGAAACGACCATTCAAAACCATTGCTACAGAAAAAAAAATTTAATTGGACTGGTGACTCAAAAACTTGAGATGTAGCACTTTATTATTATTATTATTATTATAATTATTATATAAAAATCATTATAAGCACCGACAGTGAGAGACTGTTTAGGACTGCATCGCATGTCTTCAATGAGAAGAGGACGGGGTGATTGTTGCTGGTTACTGTATGATGATTGAAATTGTGAAATGGCCTTCAACAATTAGTAAATAAACTGCAGAACGTTATGTTTTCTAATACACGCACACATTGCATGTATTCTGACAGCGCTGCACGAACTCGCAGCAGATCTGCTTGTTAACCAGGGTTCAAAGTCCAAAGCATGAGGAAAATCTGTGCTGATACAGTCGTCAGTTGTTCAGTCACATTTTTATGAATTTTTACAAGGCATGTGACAATGTGATACGTACGACGTATTCGTAATGAGACTCATTTATAAATCTGCTGTCAACAAAAATAAGCATTGAGGTCTTCCTGCATGTTTCCGCCAAAATAAAAGTTGAGAAAAAGCAAGAACTCTTTATCAACATTCATAAATGTTAGTATTGTCATTTTACTGTTGTTCTGTAAAATAAAATAAAAAGTAAGACAATAATAATGATAATAATCATTACAACAGCTCTGTTTTAATACATTTATTATAACATTCACACATAGTGTTCAAATTAGGATCTGTAATATTTTATGTTTTAAAAGAAGTCTCTTCTCAGCAAAGCTGCATTTAATTGTACAGTAAAAAAAAAAAAATACGTGCCTGATTCAAGAAGGGGGTCTGATGACCAAAAATTATTATTTTACTGACTTATTAATTTTAAGATAAATTGTGCTTTGTTGGTATAGTGCCGGCTAGAATGTTAAAAATGTTCAGTGTCAAATACTTGTAAATTGTTGTTTTGTAATTGATTTGTATTTTTTTTGAAAAGCAAGACAAAACAGTAAAAAGCACATTTTGGCTTTTTAATTTATGCAATGGTGAAAATAAAAAATTGGCAAAATACATGGGGAAAAAAACTTGAAAAACCGTTTTCAGTATACGGTATTAAGCCTTCGGCCCAGTGTTAAATTTTGTTCGGTTTCGGCTTCGGCCAAGAATTTTAATTTCGGTGCATACCTAAACATTTGTATAATTGGACTTTTGACTCAAAAACTCAAGATGTAGCACTTGTGACAACTCGCACCCCAAACCTAAAAAAGCCAATCGATACCTTTAATTAGGATGGGAATGATAAAACTTTCATACACTGTCTCTCTGTTTAGTTTCTGCTGAGCCATCTGCGCAGGGTTGAGTTGGGCTTTTTATAGTCCCTCACCTCTTCATGCCATCAGTGTGTAGAAAAACAGGGATTTTCACTGGTATGTACGTGGGGAAAGATGTTTTTTTTTTGCAGATTCGCTTCCTTAGTGAGCGTACTCTTCAGTGAAGAAAGAGAGTGACTTTGTGCCATACTGTATGTAAAATTAAAGGTGCACGAGATGTTTCGCAGCATATGGAACACACAAACTGTCAGAACTCACGGCGTATTAGTATTCCTCACAAATATAGTCAAATTGTAATGTTATGTGTTAAATGTGCATGTGAGGTTTTATAACTGCCAAAACAAACATTTCATTAATCAGCATTTTGTGTTTTCCAGTTAACTTTAAGAACATTACATTTAAGAAGATTTTGTAAAGTTTATGATTGAAAGTAACAGTTTTTAATGATCTTTATCTTTTGCCTCATAAGTAAATTTAAATGAATAAATGTATTTGTTTATTTATTTTGACTGGAAAATAAGATGAAAATGCTGATTTTATTTATTTATTTAATATATTAAATGTTTTCATTATTTTTTAAATATGTTTTAAAATTTGAACTTTTGTGTAATTAATTTTCTTTTTAAAATTTAGTTGTATTATTTTTACTGGGAAATATAATTAAAAATAATGATTAAATAAAAGAAAATATATTATTTAAAGAATTGTTTACTTTTCATTTTTCATCTTGGGTACTTGCGTAAGGTTTGTGCTTGAAACAATTTTTTTATTTACATTTAAAAAAATTGTTTTATATATTTTTAAAAGTTAACTTTTCTAGAATTTATTTATATGTATGTAAATTTTTTCTTAGTTACATTTATGTTTTATTTTTAGTATTTATTAAACAAATATATATATCTGATGAAAATGGCAATTAAAAATAGAAAGCTTTTTTTAATTTTTTTTTTTACATTTTCTACTTTTCATTTGATGTTCTTCTTCTTTTTTTAATATCTTGGGTGCTTCCGTTTCGTTGAACAATCTATAGCTTTTTTGAGTCCAGAGAGATGCCAATGAGATTTGACGGGTAAGGAACATTTAAAAGGGTGTTTGCTGATTTTGTATTTACTAGATTCCTTGCTTTTTACCTCAAATCAACTTAGCTTATGCCTGCAGAGAGCGATCAATAGGCTGATAAGTGTTTTCTTGGAGTTTCCTTCCCCACAGGCTGCCGTGAGCCTGATGGAGCCTCAGTATCGTCCGTCGTGAGTCTCAGAGGCCCAGAATAGCTGGTGGATGACAAAGTGCCGTCTCCTTCCTTCTGTCTTTCAGGTTTTTTTCCTTCCCCATGCCACATTTCTCCTGTTCTCCGGGCACACTCAGTCTGACATGGATGTCTCGCTCAAAATTTAATGCTGTTTGTTTTATATTCTTGACTCATTTCCCTATATAAAAATTTATGATGACATTCTCTAGGTTCCATAAAGTATTCATAAATGTCATTACTAATATCTTTCATAGATCATTTAAATTGATCCCTCTGTCTGTTGTTATCCCCTGTCGCCCCACTCGGATCTGTCAGACAGAGGAGGAGAGAGATGTGGGAGTGTTTAGGTGTGAGTTTATTACACACGTGCAGCAGGGGGTCGACCGCTTGCGTGTCAGCAAGGTGTCACTTCACGAGGCATCGCAGAAGACTTCTATCCCTCTGCTCCTGCCTGTCAAAAAAAGTTACTTATCACTCCATCTCATCCCTCCCTTCCACACATTCCTTCTATATCTCTCCATTTTTCTTCCACTTCAGGATTTTTTAAATAGTTTTAAAATTACAGATATCGCATGTACTTTAGAATCAAAAATATTATAATAATGAGTATTTTTGATTATACATTGCACATTGAAAATAAATAAAATAATTAACATGATTAAAAAGCAGTTAAATAGTTAACAATTAAAAAAGTAATAACACCTATTAGATTTACATGTGTTTATATGTATGTATATTTAATGTGTAATTAATAATTCAAATTAATCATTTAAATTAAAATATAATTAAAATTACAAATATACAGTATGTGTGTGTATATCATTTTTATTGTTATCCTTTAAATAAAAGATAATATTATAATTATTTCATTTTTAATTTTAAATTTGAATGAAAAATAATGTATTATTATTATGAGGCGTCCCCCATAGCGACCCCTAGAGGACGCAGTTCGAAGTTCCCATGAAAGGGAATTAAAGCAGTGCAGTTCGAAACATACTTGCAATAAACAAATAAATGAATGAATGAATGTTTGGGATAAAACACAAATGAATATTTTAACACAGAACAATCAACTTGCTTACATTTAATACTCTATTATTTTAGCAAGAATGAATGAATAAATAAATAAGAAATATCCTTAAAAATACTTAAATACTGTAACAGATTTTTTTGTAACAGTTTTTTAAAACTAATTCCTCTAATAATGACATTCCAACCAAAGTTTGTCAAACTCTAACTACAATAACCTGGTATTATTACTGCATGCACTCCTATTGCAATTATGCTGACATTTGAAAAGGTGTTAATTTTTATGGCTAAAGTTTATACAAGACTGATTGCAATAACACTAATTACAGGTGATCCTGATGGCCCTGATTTGATGCTTGGTCTTGTGGACAATGGGGCGTTTTTAAAACATGTCTTCAGAATGAAAGAGCCCATTGTCTTTCCTGCAAGCCTGAGACAAAAGTGAGGGATAGAGACGAGCGAGAGAAAGAGAAAAGAGACTGTAAGAGGGGCTGATGCGATTACCAAGGCCACTGATTGAAGTGGAGACCCAAATTATCTTGCGAGTGATTGGGCTTTGTCTTGAACTCTGAGTGCTCCTGTCTATGATTAAAATGTCAGAGGTGTGTGTGTGTGTGAATCCCTATTTGTGTGAGGCGTGTGTATCTCTGTTTTTCGAGCAGAGGATGAATATTAAATTGCTTGAAGAGACAAGACAAAGGACAAAAATGACCCCAAATGTTCGCATAACCGTTGAGAGGTCAGGATTGATGGGAAACACTTAAGAGTTCTGTCATTTTCTTTTTTTTTACCTCAGAGTCCCATGAGACAATCTTTAAAAGAATTTAGTTTGCCCAAAAATGAACATTTTTAAAAACCCACATGACATTTATTTCACGTGTAAACCACAAATTGAGTCATTAAGTTGTTATTCACCAAAAAGCCTGGGTAGAAATGATGGATTTGCGAACAGAATTTTCTTTTGAACTGGATCTTTTCAGTGAATCATTTGATTAACTTCATAAACCCAGTCTAAATAATTCATTAATAAATTTAAAGGTGTGAAATTTCACATGAAGGTGAAAGATCACCCCATGCAGTTTTTGCAACAGGTTCAAGTGCAGATTCGTGAAATTTCCCCCAAATTTCGCTAATGTGACCGCACCTTAAGTGATTTGATTCGCATTGGTCTGGTAGCGACAGTTAACAGCTCATTGGAGGGGAAGGTTTTCAGCAAATTTTGGCATAAGTTTCAAGACTTGATATAAGGTGCACAAGTCAAATGGTCCAACTTTAGTATATTTTTATGATACATTATTATCTTTTTTTTGTCTTCTTTTTTAAGCTTGAAAGCTCCAGTCCCTTTTCATTGTATGGAAACTACTGACCAGCACATTATTCAAAATGTTTCATTTTGTAACCCACAGAAAACTAAACCTATAAATGTTTGAAACGACATGAGGGGGTGTAAATGTCAACTGAGTTCTCATTTTTTGGACAAACTAATCCGCATGCGTTCCACTCGTCTCATATGGAACTTTCCAGAGGCGTCACGTTGCCAGTAGCGGCTTCATCCTCCCCCTCTTGCGTCAGCCCTCTTCAAATATCTGACGCTCCACACTCATCCTCTGACGCCCATTTGCACACAGCTGAAATCAGCTCATGTTCCAATGCCCCTGAGTCTTATTTTCTTACCCCCCTCCTTCCAAGCTTTACTTCCTCCACCCTTTGGAAAAAATAGAAAACATTTGTTTGTTTATCATTCCAGCACACTCTCGCTCCAGGCCTGGCACGTTGCAGCACGGTGGAGTTGAGTGAAGCGCTGTTGGTTAAACCCTTTATTTTTTTGGTAAGCTCATCCCTGTTACCACTCCCTTGCATTTCCCAGTTGAGGCTCTTTGGGAGCTGTCCGGTGCTGAAATGCAAACTCTGCTTTATTCTTTCATGGTGGTTTGTTGAATTTTGTACTGTGTTAAAATACTTTTTTGAATCCCGGCTTATAAACTATAAATATGCCCTTTCTAGGTTGATTCCCCCAAAGAGTGTGAAGGTTGTGGCTCTGTGGTGCTTTCAGAACAGTGTTTGTTTGAACATCTCAACTAACCCGAAAGAGCAACGCTGGCTTATCTAGTGGTGCGAGTTGGGGGTGGTGTTTAGCCAACCAATGGCAGAAATCGGGAGTGTTTAGAGAAAATTCAGATTATTGGTGCACTTTATGAGAATGGAATACAGACCGCTGTCCAGTTCTGAAACTCATCTAACTTGGTTTATTTGAAATCATTTGCAGATGTTAGACCTGTTTCATTTGAAGTTATATATAACCTGAAAATTAATTCTGTTAATAAATGAGACAGACTAAAATATTATGAAAAATTATGGTGTATAATAATAATAACAAAAATAATAATAATAAAATATTTTTTATTTATTTGATGATTTGGTGTAGGTTATTTTGTTTGTTTAACATGATATCAAGAATATTTTAACAGTTTGATTCTAAAAAATATTTGATTGATTGATTGATTGAGTGGTGTACATTTGTTTTGTGTTCTTTTGAATAAAAAAAATCTGATGTTATTTTATGATGCCTAATAATAATAATAATATACATTTATTTGATGATTGGTGAATTATTGAAATAATTATGGATAGATTTTTGTTTTGTTAAAAAACACAATTAAAACAAAATCTTATTTCATGATGCCAATAATAATAATAATAATAATAATACATTTTATTGTTGATGTTATTTATTTATTTACTTGATGATTGGTGTAAATTAGTTAGTTTGTTGAAAAAAAAGAAATAATCAAAATAATAAAATTAAATAATATAATTTAAAAAAAAAAATTTTAGAATGCAAAGAATATTTTAACAGCTCTGCCATTTTTTTAATGCAATAGCATACATCAAAAACTCTTTCACTGTGTCTATATTTTATATAAACGTCCCAGTGTATTACCCAGTCTTATACAATCTCCTCTCAGTTTCCATAACATTAAGCATGGGCGAGGGGTATGGAAATCATCTCTGGCGTGCATTATTTTCTGCACTGGTGGTGGGAGAGAGCGAGATTGAGCACCAAGACGCAAGCTGTGTGTTTTCTCCGCCTGGCGTGCCAAGTGTAGGTTGCCTTGGATGAGTGTATGGGGAACTGGCTCCATGCTGGAAGTATGGAAGGGTTTGAAGGAGGTGAGAGAGAGCGCACAGCTTGACTCGGTCTAATGCAGATGGCCTCGGATGGTATAAACGCAGGCGGGTGGGTGGGACTTATGTGGGTGGGAGGGTCAAGCGAAGCGTCCATGAATATTTATTGTTTTAAGCGCACCAATTGAACCCGAATCCCCCTGATTAGAAGTCAGGAGCGTAAGGCATCATTTGAAAGCAATATTAGCACGTAAATCACAAAAACACTTGCACACACACGAGCAAGCTGTCTAATTTCATGTCATTCCAGTTTAGAATGTCTATTTGGAGTCCGTATATCAAACAGTTATCTGTTCCAGGGCTTACTGTGTTTCACGCTTAGATCTTCACAACCAACAGAGGAATCGAATTTGGCACCTATGAAAGAAATGCAAAGTGATGTCACTGCCAGCATTACCAATGAGGATTTATCCTCTGTGTAAATACCGTTATTTGCGCTGTGATTTCTTGCCAGAGGTATGAAACGGTCTGCTAATGCTTTGAACTGTTTTGAGCTTATCACTAACTCCTCTTTTTTCTCTCTCTCTCTTTTCCATGTTTTCAACAATCAATCCCATGTTCTTCAAATCAGGTAAGATACATTTTCAGTTTACAATAGTGGGTTGTTTTTTCCATCAGTAGCATGTTAATTAGGGTGGTATGCACAGTTTTTTCCCCTGTATGTTAGGCTGAATATTTTCTCTTTCAGGTAGACTACTGTCATATTGGAGCAACCGTTTCAAGATAATCTTTCTCAGAAAGTTGTCACACTGTTGACAGCTACTTGCATTTTAATAGCACAGACATTTGACGGTAACTCTATCGCCCCCTATTAGTATGGAGGTTTGTTACCACTACATTAACAGAACCATTGTTAAGTATGTACAGTGTTGGATGTGCAGACCAAACATTTCTGTTTGCGTCACTACATCCTGTGTCCAAAGTCGTATAATCTCTGAGTTGGTACTTCTTTTGAACAAGTATGCACTTTGTGACCATTTAAAAAAAGACATCCAGATGTACTATATCCACCATGTTGTTATGTTGGTCATCTGTGTATTTTCCACTACTGTTTTATGAATACAATGAATTTGCACATACTGTTTTTCATTTACTGCTAGAGCTGGGTATTGAGTTCAATACTTTTTAGGCACTGACCGAATTGCCACGATACCATTGAGTATCGAAAAATGTCTTGTCGTTCGGTACCAAATTTCTATAACTAAGGGGTTAATCTCATCAATGTCAGTGAGACAATAAGCCTACAGCATGCTTGATGTGCCTAAATGTGATCTAATGTGTTTTGGCCTTATAATGTTGCTGAAATATGCTATTTAAAGCCCTTTATATCAAGCTAATTGCTACACCTGCTTAGCATTTTTTCACGAGTCAAAACAGCAATCGTGGAAGAGAAAACACAGGCAGACAGTGCTAGAAGCAACTAATGCTCATCAAATCAGTGGAAAATGAATAGAAATGATGTTCCAACCCTATATGACTTCCAAGAAGTACAAACGGAACCTATCCTTCAGGAATGAAAGTGAATGGGGACTGGAGATGGCAAGCTTAATTAAAACAACAAAACATGAAACGAACAATAAACCATAAAAGTAGTTTATTCAACTTATACTCTATATGATAGTTTTGTGTGAAAAATATTTTTATGATGATTTTTATGAGAAATTTAAATCATTATTAAGTCAAATCTTGCTTGACAGCAGTGGTCACCATTCACTTTCACTGGATGGAAAAGAGCAGCTTGGACATTCAGCTAAACATCTATTTTTGAATTTCACTACAAAAAAAACAAAAACAAAAACAAAAGTAAAAAAGTAATACTCAGGGCTCAATGCTAAGGATTTTTTCTACTGGCCTGATCGGGCCAGTGGTTCAGATTTTTACTTGCCCTGCCACAAAAATAAATAAATAAATAAAATAGTTGCTGTTATCATTGTTTTTGACCCACGTTATTTTTTATTCTGAAATAGATAAACTTGACACAAGATAAGATATGACACATACAACTTTTAGATATCAATTAAATTTTACAATTCTCAAATCCAATTTCGAGACCACAGCAAAAACTATTAGCCTAACAAATATAAAGTTCAAACATTATTAAAGACAAGTTAAACAGTCAGTAAATAAGAACAAATTAACAAATTACAAACAATAGCACAAATGAATATATAGAACAAAGGCTGCGTTTACACTTGGCATTAACATGCGATCACCGTGATCTGATCAAGCAGATTGGATCATCAGTCAGTCAGGACATGGCACGTTTACACTTGGCAACATCAGCTGACTTCTCGATCTGGATAACCGATCGGATCTGTATTTCCCGCGCAATATTTAAATAAGTCGACCTGAAGTGGTGGTTTTTCTTTTGAAAACTATTTTCAGTCGCGGGACATTTTACAAATCAAAATAAATGTTTGAGTCTCACTAGCGCTCTGTTCTTCCAACAGATTCGGGCATTTTGCGTGATGTTGACCTGCGAATGCAGACACGATGGCTGGATTGCATTTACATTACACTGAGATCCGATCACAATGCGTCCTCAACTACCTCTGGATCAGGACACGCTGATCGGATAACATTCCGATCAGAAGTGCGTTTACACTTGTCTTTTCAATGTGTATGTGGACAACATCTGGATACAGGTCGCATGTTAATGCCAAGTGTAAACGCTGCCAAAGATACAAATGAAATTATGCTTTAGGAAAAACAGCAGATGAGCTGAATGAGACACACATTCACTCTCTGACAGCAGGTGGTGCTTATGGAACAGCAGCGATGCAGCGTTTCCTTGGTTACCACTGTAAATAAAGCAGAGTTCAGTGGCCCAATCGGGCCAGTGACAAATTTGTCAACTGTCCTAAGCGTCTTTCACACTGGCCCCGGGTCAACGGGCAGTCATATTGTCGAGCCTTGCATACTGGTTTCATAAGACAGAAGAGGGTGAGTAAACGATGAAAGAATTTTCAATTTTGTCTGAACTGTCTCTTTAAGGCTTGATTTACATAAACCTTTAACATTTGAGCTTTTGGACCAGTAGCCCAAAGAAATTTAGTAAAAGTAGTGAGAATGACAGTCAGGCATTAGTTTACCTTAATCTATGTCACTACCAATGCTTGGGGCTGTCCTTCCTATCTCTTTTTCTTGCTGTCTCACACACCGATACACACACAGCGATCTACACACTCTCTCTCTGCTGAACAATCAATATACTTGCACATTTGCAGTCTCTCTCTCTCTCTCTCTCTCTGTCTGTCTTTCTCTACCTCCCTTTATGTCCAGACACTTTAATAAAGGGCTCTCAGAGGACTCTGGCCCAAACTACTGGCTTCATGCTTCTATTAATAAATGCCATTAAGCATCCGGCCCATAGGGGACTATTCATTGCAGAGATGAACTGCCCTAAAGTACAACAGCACACAGGCTCATTTCTACAGCTTCCCCATTACAGCAGAAGGCCGTGTGTACGGCCGACTTACGCTCGCCTCCACCTGCCCTGGACGCGCACGGCAAACACATGGCAGAATTACAGTGGCTCCCACGGTCGATAGCCAAACAAGAGGTGTTATTATGGCCGTGATGACAAGGAGAGAGAGCTGTCTGGTTCATTTCACCCTCATGATCCCGACTTCTTTTAAAACAAAGAAGAGTTAGGCTGTTAAAGGGGGGTGTCACAGCCAGTCATGATTTGACTGGTCAGCAACAAATTAATTGTTTTCCATGCAATATATTAATTTAGTGATTCATTTTTATTATTATATTGTGTAATATGAGATGTGTGTTATATAGACACAGTAATATATAGATACAGTAGATAAATTAGTAATATGTGTGTGTATATATACATATATATATAAATATACATACATATATTACCTGCCACTATTAATGGGCCTGTGTGTACAATATGTTGGCTGGCCAATTTAGCATGATGGGAAATCCCTCTATTTCTATCTGTCTCCCTCTTTTTAATTAGGCTACCTTTCCTTTTTTATGTATAGATATTTACATATGCTCGCTCCTAGCAAACATTAAATGAAGAGTTCAACTAAAAATACAAGTTCTGTCATCATTTGTACATATAAGTCATTAATACAAGAAAACTTTCCCTTCTCCAAACCCCTTTCCAGAAATTTCTTTCTCCATTATGCATATTCGAACATGGTCACTATAAACTGTATATAAAATTCAAGACAATAGTTTTAAACGGCATGTGGGTGAGCAAAATAATGACAGTATTTTCATTTTTGAGTGAACTGACAATGAAATACACAACACTTCTCACAAAATATATCTTAGCCATTTATTCTCCATTTTCTAATTTTTTTTTTGTTTTTTGATGCTTGAATTGGAAAATGTGACACAAGGAATCGCACACACCTTTTCTCGCCTCTGCATCTGTATGTCAAAATATTTGTTCCAGGATTAGGTTTGTTTTAGATTCAGGCGGAGAGACTCGGGCTTGAAGTTCTGGATGAACAACCTCATTATCCTCACCCCAGCACACAGTTATTCCGAATGAAGCGGAGATAAAGAGGAAAAAGAAAAGCTGAGAGCAAAGAGAAAAATAAAAGAAAGAGAGAGGTGGAGGGAGGGAAGCGAAAGCTTGAAAGAGAAGAGATGTGGAAGAAGAAAGGAAACAGGAACAAATTAGGAGGGGGAGGAGGGCGTCATGTGCGTCTCGAAGGAGAGAAAGAGAAAGAAAATGAAATATGCACGATGAAGACTCAGCTGGGTCTGTCGTTCTTTTGTTGTGGCTTCCAACTGGCATTGAGAGCAATGGAAGATGCACGGGGGGTCTTCCAGTGTTTTGTATCGGCTTTGCTAGTTGTATTTTATAATCACATCTTTAGGGATGTATTCACTAAACAATTGCATCACTTTTTCATGACATTTGAGCGCAAAAAAACATTATCTTATTCACTAACCACCATTGGTAAATGGGATGCACCCGTGGCCTAGATATACCTGTTTGGAGAGTATATAATTTTTTATTTATTTATTTGTTATTTTATTAATATATTTTCTCTTTTTCATATTTAATTTATTTTGTTTTATTTTAATTTTGTTTTGTGTTTAGTTGTTTTGGAGTTGACTTTGTTCTGCTTGATTTTGTTTAGGTTTGATTGTTTTGTTGATTTTTTTTGTTTTTATTTGCTTTGTTGATTTTGTTTTGTGTTTAGTGTTTTATATTGTTTTGTTGAACTTGTTTAATGTTTATTTTGCTTTGTTGATTATATTTTTTGTTTTGTTTTTTATTGTTCTTTGTTGATTTTTTTTGTTTTGTTTAACTTGTTTAGTGTTTTATTTTGCTTTTTTGATTATATATTTTTGTGTTTTGTTTTTTATTGTGCTTTGTTTTTTTTCTGTTTTGTTTTGTTGAACTAGTTTTGTGCTTTATTTTGCTTTGTTGATTTTGTTTTGTTTGTGTTTTTTTTGTTTATTGATTTTGATTGGTTGATTATATTTTGTGTTTGTTTTTATTTTGCTTTGTTGATTTTTTTTGTTTTGCTTTTTAAAATTTTTGTTTTGGATTATATTTTGTTTGTTTTTGTTTTGTTTTTACTTCATAAGTAGCATCTGAACTGCAAACTGAGTTCATAAGACAGCTTGTGCAAAAAGACAAAAAAAAAACCAAATGGCTTTATCAGCAGGCACTGTTCATTCTTTGTGAATTACCCTATTAAAATCTCTTAAATATTCATACAAGATGATTGAGGCACCAAATTTACCTGTCAGTTTTCAAATTTTCCTTTCATCATTATTTTATCTTGTAGGAACTTGCATGATGATTAACAGTTGAGTGGTCAGAGCAGATAAGAAAAGGAGGCCAAAGGGCAACTTGCTGGGTCCAAAGGAATTGCTGGTTTCATTTAGACTTTTCGGCACAGTGCTGCCCAATCGCCGGCCCTCTGAGCAATGACTTTCATTCTGGCTCTTTATTTTGCTTTGTTGATTTTGTTTTGTTTGTGTTTTTTTTGTTTATTGATTTTGATTGGTTGATTATATTTTGTGTTTGTTTTTATTTTGCTTTGTTGATTTTTTTTGTTTTGCTTTTTAAAATTTTTGTTTTGGATTATATTTTGTTTGTTTTTGTTTTGTTTTTACTTCATAAGTAGCATCTGAACTGCAAACTGAGTGCATAAGACAGCTTGTGCAAAAAGACAAAAAAAACCAAAAGGCTTTATCAGCAGGCACTGTTCATTCTTTGTGAATTACCCTATTAAAATCTCTTAAATATTCATACAAGATGATTGAGGCACCAAATTTACCTGTCAGTTTTCAAATTTTCCTTTCATCATTATTCTATCTTGTAGGAACTTGCATGATGATTAACAGTTGAGTGGTTAGAGCAGATAAGAAAAGGAGGCCAAAGGGCAACTTGCTGGGTCCAAAGGAATTGCTGGTTTCATTTAGACTTTTTGGCACAGTGCTGCCCAATCGCCGGCCCTCTGAGCAATGACTTTCATTCTGGCCGAGACAGCTGTGTCCACACAGGGTTCATTTGGTACAGATATTTTAATCCATCACTCCTACGTGACCCCCTTAAACATCCGCCCAACCACACAAACCTGCAGCTTTTCTCAGGGAACTGTGCAGGAAAATGTATTGAGTGCTGTGATCTAAAAGAAAGGGTGAGTTTTTCAAAGTCACAGCTAAGCATTTCACAAAGTATCATTTTGTATCAACTGTGGGCTTGTAGATTAATATTGAGAATTTATTGATATATTGAGAACTATGCTTGATAGGTTTCAGATCAGAGAGACGTTTCTTATTTAGAACCAGTTCCATTTTGTAAAAACATTCTGGAACCGTGTGATTTTTTTTCCCATGACATTCAGCAAACTAAAGTACTGACAAAGTTACCTGCACCGTGCCACTACTGAATCTAAATTGAGTGCATTAACAAACATGTAACACAACCAATGTAGTCCAATTTACAGACAAATGACTCTATCCTCATTTTACTCTACACAATATTTTTATTGCACCATGTTGTGAGCGAAGATAAAATATGACTTCCTTGGCTGTGGCACTGAAGATTCAGCAGCAGTTTGAAAGCATATAGTTATTCTTCCAGTACTAAAATAATCATTAATCGCTAATGGATTTAAGCCGAATAAGAACCAAAGGTTATGATTCCCACGAAATTCGAAGATGAATGTAGGTCCTTTGCAAACAAACAGCAATAAACTAATATTTATTTCAACTCAAGACGCCGGCACTTTCAAACTATTGCGTAGATGAGCCGTTAGAGCCTCTCTCTCTCTATTCCTCCTGTTCCTTGTCTGTCTTTCCACTCGGGAGAGCAGCAGTGAGCCAACGTGTAACGGTATGAAAGCTGCTGCCAAAACATGCCTTTGAAGCTGAGTTCAGAGATGCTAGCAGCAGCAGTGCACACGTGCCGGCCGACGTAAATCAGCCCACCTCCCCCAACCCCCTGCGTTCGACAAACAGACAGGCTGCCCTCACAAAGGCTGTCAGAGATGTGAGATTTCTCTCCGTCCTCAAAGAGGGCTAGAGAGGGATTCTCTGAATCTCTTTGTTTTGATGATATTTTGCAGCGAGACTCTCCCTTGAATACTAGCGCTGTTTCTTCTTGAGAAGAATGTGACGTGCTGTTTAAGGTGTCTGGCCTCTATCTTTTGTTTATTCCCCATCTTATTGAACACAGTAGAAACGCAGTTCGACTGACTGAATGGGAACTTACGGGTTTGGAACCATGCCACTACTGAATCTAAATTGAACGCATTAACAAACATACAGCGCACGCAATGTAATCTAATGCACAGACAAACTGACTTATAGTAAAGCAAAAGTAATTACTTTTATTAACTCTGGATATCCATACTGGTTTCCCGATTTGTGATTCATAAGATTTTAATTTGATTCTGATTCATTCAGTTGTATTTCAGTTATAATATGCATTTTGTCTGCACACAAAAAAGATGATCTCTCAGCTAATGCAGTGAATTATACTAAGCAGACTGATTCAAACTAGTAACTTTTTGAACTATTCATGAACCTGACTCGTCATTTGTTGCAGGAATCGGACTTCACTGCCGGTGCTGTATGTTTTTGATTCACTAAAAATTGATTCACAAAAAGTGACGTTGATTAGTCACGTTTTATGTTTGATTTTGCATGCAGCTCACAAGGACTCAGTATAGAAGACATTTCTGGGCATTGTTTATGATATAATTTTTATTTTTTTTGCATCAGGTTGAGAACTAAGATAAAATAGTATTTCTTTTTAAACTATTCGTTAACAGAACTCGCTCATAAGAGTCATTCATTTTGTGAATTTGGATTTGATCAGCTAAAAGTAAATTGGATAATGCCGGTCACGTTTTATATTTGTTTTTGCATGCAGCCTGTGAGGACATTGTTTTACACTACAGACTATTTTTATTGCATCAGATTGTGAGCTAAGATAAAATATGACTTCTTCAGCTGTGGCACTGACGATTCAGTAGCAGTTTGAAAGTGTATAGTTTTTCTTCCAGTACTAAAAGAATCGTTAATTGAGTCGCTAATGGAATTAAGCCGGAAATAAGAACCAGAACTGTTATGATTCCCATGATGTTCGAAGATGAAAGTAGGTTCTTTGCAAACAAATGGCAATAAACAAATATTTATTTCAACTCAAGACGCCGGCACTTTCAAACTATTGCGTAGATGAGCCGTTAGAGCCTCTCTCTCTCTATTCCTCCTGTTCCTTGTCTGTCTTTCCTCTCGGGAGAGCAGCAGTGGGCCAGAGTGTAACGGTATGAAAGCTGCTGCCAAAACATGCCTTTGAAGATGAGTTCAGAGATGCTAGCAGCAGCAGTGCACACGTGCCGGCCGACGTAAATCAGCCCACCTCCCCCAACCCCCTGCGTTCGACAAACAGACAGGCTGCCCTCACAAAGGCTGTCAGAGATGTGAGATTTCTCTCCGTCCTCAAAGAGGGCTAGAGAGGGATTCTCTGAATCTCTTTGTTTTGATGATATTTTGCAGCGAGACTCTCCCTTGAATACTAGCGCTGTTTCTTCTTGAGAAGAATGTGACGTGCTGTTTAAGGTGTCTGGCCTCTATCTTTTGTTTATTCCCCATCTTATTGAACACAGTAGAAACGCAGTTCTTCTTCTGTCACGTGTCTTTTATAACCTCATAATGACTTATGACAACCATAATGCAAATCAGCAAGCCAAAGAGCGATTACGGCCTTTGTTCGTCAAAGGCAGTTTACATGTGTCTAGTAATCGGGCTTTGTGTTTGCAATCTTTATGTTGTCTCAGATAATAATACACCCAGTCTGTTCTTGTTATCAGTATTTAGTCACATTTATACATCTTGCTTACTGACATTTTTATTCATGCTTTTTTTTTTTAAGTAATACTACAGGTTTACATTCAACTTTAGTGCTACAATGGAAAATAATTGTAACTTTAAAAAATATTATTATTATGGTTATTATTAATTATCAGCATGATCATCATTACTGTTATTATTGTTATTATTATATTGCATAATTGTTAAAATAAGTTTTGACAAGTATATTATTATTAGGTTTAAGAATTGTTTAAAAATAGTATTGACCATTTGTTTTTACAAACTGAGTAATAATAATTATTATTATTAGGTTTAATAATTGTTTAAAAATAGTATTGACCATTTGTTTTTACAAACGGAGTAATAATAATAATAATAATAATTAATATTTTAAAAATCGTTTAAGAATAAAACACGAAAGTTTGTTTTTATAAACAGTCAATTATTTCTGTGGTAGTAGTTTTTAACTTTTTAACTTCTAACATCTTTCAGAATGTAACTGGATATTTAAAATGTTATTTTTTTATGTTGAATAAAATGGTTTATTTTCATTTCATTTTATTTTCTTTTTTAACCTGGAATATTCCTCTTAAAGATAAAAAATGTGATTAGAGATGTTTTGTACAGAGATGATCAAATGATATATTTACTTGTCTTTACTTGAACGGCTCCCCTATTGCAGATGTATCTTGTTTCTTGCTGATGTGCAGCGTATGGAACGATTCCCTTACATTCTTCATATTGGATTACTCCCGTAAAGTACATGACATGGAGATTGGCCATGATAAATCGGTGGCACGTGTGAAGAAGCGTGGAGTTTGTTTTAGATAATCAGGCAAATTAGATGCATGGAAGTCTGTAAGCAGGTGAACAACTCCCTGTGGGATGAGCCTGGAGCCCACCATGACTGATGCCCGAACTGATCAAGGTTATTAAACAAAGGCAAAACCAAACAAGATATGTTGTGTTGGTTCACGGCACTTCCAGATGTTGCTGACCGTGGCAGCTTGAGTAGATTGGATAAGCCTCACTTTGTTTTATTCCATAATCATATAAATAAGGCCTTGAGAAGCATGTTCTTTGGAGGCCATGTTGATGAAACTGAGGTGTTTGATGGATTTTACATAATGAAGCTCTGAATCGTCAACTGCTGCTAGAGGCGAAGGGCCACCATACTGTGATGCTTGTATTGATTAGTGATCAGAGTCCATAGAGAGCTTTAGAGAGACTGTGAGAGTGAAAGAAAGTAAATGATGCCCTGTTTGAAGGTAATTTAACAACAAAAAAATCAGATGTGTCTTCAAAGCAAGATTTGCACAGTGAAATATAGAGTTACATGATAAAGGAAAATAAAAGTGAAATTGTGATATGGCTATAAGTGTGGTTATTAAATCGCAAAAGCTGTGATTTAATTAAATAAATATATGCACTGCATGTTTCAGAGTGAAGAGCGCCACTGTGTTGATTTACACGCGAGAAATTTGCAAAAAAAATGGTCAATTAATTGTTTCTGCCCAAAACAGGCAGCCATAGTGGGATACAAATTTATAATTCCATATTTTCAAGTATTTCGATATTTAGTCTTTCATTTTTGCCGGATTTTGAAGGTCAGCTAATGCCAATGCTTAATCTGTAAATTAAGAATTTGCAAGTAAGAACTTTGGTGGCTTGAAATGTGGTTTCCAGAAAACTGATTAGCTAGAAAGCAGCTTTCTTAGCTTCTTCAGTTGACTCTGGCCAATGACTTTACAGATATGGTAATGTTATCAAAAAATATACTAGCTAGCTAACTAACTCCAACTGTGTACAGTCTAAATACGTGCTGGTTTTAATTGCTCTCAAGTAATGGAACAAAATGGTGATTGACTGATTTCCACCTAAACACTGATTTCATCTGCTAATGTTTCTGCACTTTTAAATTGATTTGGCATTAGTTTAGCTACTTCATACCTAGATCCAGCCAGCGCATTGACTGTCCATGTGAACTTTAGCCCTCAGCTGACATCATGCATTTCATTACAGTGATTTAGATCAGCCCAGTGCAAGACGTGATTTACCACAGTCCAATAAAAGCTGATAGACCACCAGGCTCTGGGCCATTGTGTTAGAGGTCAGAGTGCACTCCATTAATGCAGTAAGTGGGAGGACCATGCTAGCTGTAGCTTTCGTGTCACATTCTACAATGCTTTGGCTTGATTCTACTTAATAAAACTCATCCCAGAATGTTCTTGAAAAGGATGAAAGTTAGTTGTATGGTTTGAAATAATAGTTAGTAAACGATGACTGAATCAGTATTATTTTAGTATCGTTGATGTACTATATAT
>NW_015505260.1:217396-222861 GCF_001515645.1 Sinocyclocheilus grahami | reverse complement strand
ATATATATATATATATATATATATATATATATATATATATATATATATATATATATATATATACACGTTTTAGTAATTTTATTGTTTGATTTTATCATTGATATAAGTTTTTTTAATGTCTGTGTATTTTTTGTATTTTAGTTTAGTTAGTTTTAGTTATTTTAATACTTCAAGTTAAACTAAAACGAAAATGAGAAATGTCTTGACTAGCTAAAAAAAAATTTTTGCTTTTTTTTATTATAATAATTTTATTTATTAATGGTGTTAGTTTTAGTCAACAATAATAACTCTGGACCCAATTTTAATTTTAGGGTGAACTGTGTCTTTAAAGCATTTGATGCTGGAATGTGGCTCCAAATGGCACAATTTAAAGGACAAACCAATTACCAAACCAAACTCTTCAGCCTCCTTTTGAACAAACTGGCAAAATCCATCTTTTTGTATCAAGGGACTTGAAAACTTAGTGGAACAATGGACAAATGCCAGCCAGCAGCAAAACAACAACTTGGAAGCTGCCAAAATGGGCGGAGCATCTAAGGGAAACTTATAACTTGCGGGAACGAGGATTAGAAGAAAAGGGCAGGCAAACGAAGGGGGATAGATAGTATGGAGAGAGCAGCTGTTGTGAGACCGGAGAGAAAGAAAGAGGGGAGAAGGGAGGGAGTAAGGGATCTGTGTTCTCCGCTGGGAGCCGAGGGCCAAGGGAAAGTGATTTCGTCCTTGCAGTTTCAATCCCAGGCCCTGGCGGACTCTATCGGAAGCAATAGAAAGTAATAAATGAACGGGAAGTTTTGCAGTGGCCGCACGCAAGAGTAGCAGAGTCCAAGTTTGTTGCTGAGGAAGACCTCGGTGCAGTTGTGCTGTACTGCATTGGCACTTTTGCACATGAGGGGAATTTTTATTGTAGAGGACTACAATAAGCAGCCTGCAGTCTGAGTAAGAGGTTACCACTTTAGGTTAAATGTTATTTATCAAGTAAAGCCTCTGCCACTGCGTCCTCCATGTTAAGTAGTCAAAACTCAATTGAAGATGAAGTGCGCAAAAAAATTTTGGATAATCAAAGGCATAATTTAGCTATTGGTTAACATTGCCCAATAGTCTATGCCACATAAAATATATCAGAGAAAAAAAAACATTGTTTTAGAAGAAAAGCAATTTATTGTATTTTAATTTAAGATTACCAAGACAAACTGAGTGAAATGGATTATCAAAAAAAAAAAAAAAACTATTTGAGGCAGGCTTTTGGTTCAGTCCATTGGTTTTTGATTGGATGGAGGCAGATCTGAATGCGAGCTTGAAGTCGGTTTTAAAAAAAAAGGGACAGAAGCAGACAAAAAGTAGTCCGACATACGCCACCTGAGAAGTCATATGCATGGTTGTATCATTCACAGTAAGATCACAGTAAAATTATTATAGAATATATTCACAATACGAAAAACATTTATATAATAGATAGGGTAAATTTCATTTCATGGTTTCACAATAAGTTTGGGAATATGTGTTATATAAGTAAGTACATTTTTTGATTTCATGTTGGCTTTTAACAGTTTCTGCTTTCTCTGTTTTTGGAAACAACTGTATGCAAGTAATTTGTAGGTTTATTTGAAAAGTGTAAACGCTATGACTCGGAGTGACTGTTATCAAAACATTGCTGTTTGTTACTGTATTATGACCAGCTTGACATAGCAACAGCGACTCAGCCAATCATGTGTGTTTGAGGGTGGAACTTTTGTTTTTGACCAACCAATGGAAGAACAGGGGAGTTTGGGTAACCTGTTTGAAAACAGTCATTGTTTGTTTCAATTACATTCAGTGAAATTACACATTTCAGCTTCAACTAACTTTTTTGTTGTTGTAATTTATAGTTTATTTATACATTTAAAATGATTGTTATAATGACCAGTCATTATTCTGTTTGTTTCTGTATTCTGATCAGCCTGACATAGCAACAGCAGCTCAGCCAATCATGTGAGTTTGGGGGAGGAACTTTCATTTTTGACCAACTAATAGAAGAACAGGGGAACCAGTTTAAAAACACATTTTTAGTAATTTATGGGTTATTTATGCTTTTAAAAGTACTGTTATAATGACCAGTTATTGCTTTGTTTATTTGTGTATCCCGCCTGACAGAGCAACAATAGCTTGAGCCAATAGCTTGAGTTTGAGGAGGGGACTGTTGAATAATTATATTTGTGAAACCTGTTTGAAATTTCATTCAGTGAAATTATACACTTAAGCTTCAACTAGCCATTTGAAGTCATTTACAGACTATTTATACTTTTAAAAAGACTTTTATGGCGACCTTATAAAATTATAAAGGTTATATTAGGTCCATCTTACACAAGAAACAAAAAAACGTTAAGCCTTGTATGAAATTCCTTTAGAAGCAGCCCACTATTACCTTTTATTCACTTTTATTTCTCTTTGAAAACCTTCACTAGGAACCTTTAAATGGTTCTACACATGCATGTAGGAGGACATTTCTGTTTTATGAAAGAAACAGCATAGCAAAAGCATTTCTGACCCTTAGAAGAAATTTGTGTCAGTGTCAAAAGATCATTCAGTATGAACCCACCACAGGTTGACATGGATAAAGCATTCGACATGCAGTGTGCTATTCAAAACTAAAGTTCAGCCTTTTTTTTATCATTTTAATTTTAATTTTAGGTTTACTTGAAGACAACAAGAATTCAAAATATACTCTATTTATTTTCATAAAGGGATAGTTCACCCTTTAGTCATTTCAGTTAAACCTTGAATGACAGTGAATACAAACTGAAACTTTCAAGCTTCAAAAGTGACTTTTTTTTTTTGCTTTACAAAACTTGACAAGAGTCCAGATTAATGAAACATTCTTAAGAATAACATTCTTAACTGCTAAACTGCCGTTTTCTTATTTTCAGTCAGGTACACTTTGTCAAAGTATATTTATTACAATTATATAGCATACAGTTAGTGTTGGCGTTATGGTTCTGTTCTGGGCAAAACTCCCCGCGCCTGTCCAGCCAGCCATTTTATTCTTATGAAAACAAAAGGTTCTTAGGAAAATATTTGCTGACTTTTCAAGAATTGAACATTCTTACAAACTCTATCCTAAGAAATTTCATTAATCCGGCCCTAGGATATACAGAGCTGCGACCGGCGGACGGTGCAAGTGGGCGGTCCTTACTTTAGTGTACTAGTTCCTGTTGCTTTTAATGAGCTCATTAATATTCACTGGAGCCATTTTCCCCCTCCTCTTTAGTGCCTAATTACCAGCTTTATACAGCTTTGCACAGCTGTAGTTCGTGTATTATTCAGTGTTAATTGCAACTTCGATAGTCATTAATAAAGACTTGTGTTCTTCCTTTGGAGGAGATGACGCACTCACTATGGAAGGCTGACTGTGTGTGTGTTGTGCCTCTGGTGCTGTGGATGAGGATGATGATGGTGATTATTATTTTGGTTGAATGTGTATTGCAGCAGTGCTCAACAGCTGTGGCGAGAGGGCGGAGTGTGTGCGCGCATGTGTGTGCGTGTCCTCTATTTAAAACACTATTGAAATATTTGTTTGCACGCCTCAATGGCATTTAATCTCCTGTTGTTCATCAGTTTCCACTTGATTTATTTCTTCACCTTTGCTTATTTATTGAATTTAATTACACACAAAGCCGCGGATGGTGGCTGCTTGTTTGTGCGAGTTTACGCGAGTGACGTTTTTTTATTTTTATTTTTACACCTCCCTCTCCTCACCCCACCTCCTCTCTCTCTCTCCCCCCAAAATCATTCATTGCAGGCTTGGTAAATTGATATAAAATTCCCAGTGGGTGGCGGCCAGGGTGCCAATGGTGCCAAATGACTCTGGGTCTATGGCAGACGGTGCAGTTCGGATAAAGTATCACCCTGATAATTGTGCGTTAATCGTCCAGTGCGTGCACCCATATAGATGAGGCACAGGGTGGGAGGAGTCTGTGGTTTTTAGGACAAGAAAATCTATGGGTAGGAGCCATTGGTGAACCAGAACAAGGTCACAAGGTTCTTGAGTGATTTATAGATCATATGGATGCGTTGGAGAGGTGTCTGTGGGTGACTAATTTTAGGGCAAGCTGCCCTCAGGCGTTTATGGAAGTGTGTTAAGGTTTGTGCGTTAATATATGCATGTTAGGGTACAAGCCTGTATGTGGGATATAGCTGAAAGACTTGATATTTATGTATTCAAAATATATATTGATATTTATGTGTTTGCACTAAAATGGCTTTACATTGTGATTTTGTATTTTAGTTTTTAATCATTTTGACCAAACAACCATTGCTGTGTTGTCAAATAGATTTTGAATAGAATTGTTTTCATTTATTGCATATGCACCACTTTTCGTTTAGTATTAGTTATATACGGTTTTATATATATATTGAATTAGCTTATATTATGTTTTCATTTTAATTTTAGTATTTTTAGGTGCTTTTGTCATTTTTATTATTTGTGTGTGTGTGTCTGTGTAGATAGATACAAACCCGATTCCAAAAAAGTTGGGACACTGTACAAATTGTGTGTGTGTGTGTGTGTGTTATTGAGTCAGAGAGGGAGTGACAGTGATGACCTCCTGCCAGAGGGGAAGTGCTCGGAGCCAGAGGCCTGCTTGTATGTTTCAGCATCAGCACTGACCCTCGCTGTCATTTCAGCTGATGAACTGAAGGCCGAGGATCTCCCGCAGATACGCACACATGCATGACACAAGCACGCACACACACACGCACACCTCGCTCCAGGGTGAGTCAGTAGTAGGACTATGAGTCACGTATGCTGGTCTATGAATCACGGCTTTCTCAGTAAAGCTCTGCTCCATAGGAAGCACTTTCATCCTTACGCGCTACTATCTACACTTGCTCTCCTGCAGTGACTTAAGTGGCAGCTTAGAGATAAGATTATGAACGCTGAACTAAATGTTTCATGAAATATGTCTGCATACTGTGTTATGACACATGCATCTATTAAATCCTATGCACATATTTATGTGGAGTAGGTTGCATTAATAACACTTATAACATGCGATGGCGCCGCAGACGGCAGCCTCAGTGTTTGGCTCTCCAGTGTTTGTATGGTTTTTGTTCATTTTTACAGTTTTTTGTTTCTCAAACACGATCAGTTTTACCAGGGATGAGCTGCTGAACATTCGGCAAAACACACCACACAATCTTCTACCGGATTTCATTTATTCGGACGTTTTGCTGAACGTTGTAGTCGGCGGACCTGCACTGATCAAGCGCTTCAGGACGCGCAGACGAGGGAAGCGAGCCGGCGCGCTCGTGGAGCTCAGGAAGCGTGGATTCAGAACGCTGTTGCCGAGCATCCATATGGCAAATCTCCGCGCTCTACCCAACTAAACGGACAAACTCCTTCTGTTCTCCCGGACAAATAAGGATTTTTCAAACTCTGCTGCTCTGTGTTTCACGGAAACCTGGCTGAATGACGCCATTCTGGACAGCGC
>NW_015505260.1:195954-216866 GCF_001515645.1 Sinocyclocheilus grahami | reverse complement strand
TATATATATATAGCTAAAATAAAGATAAAATTAATAAAATAAAATAAAATACAATAATAACATAATTACTGGTTGGTGATGATTATGTGGCACAATATCACAATTTCCACAATATGTGGAAAGAAGATTTGGGCTGCCATCCAGCCGGCTCATATCTGTCACATGTATGGTTTTTGTGTTTTTGGTTTTGTCTTTAGTGCCTTGTTGTTTGACCCAGTTTTGTAGTGTGCATGTGATTAGTGTATTTAGTTCACCTGTTGTCTATTAATTAGCCTATTAGTTCTCATTTGGTTTAGTACTTAAATTCCCATGTTTCCTGAGTTTGGTGTCCTGTCTTAACGTTGTGTTTGGAAGTGTTGTTAGCCTGTTTCTCTGTATTTCCTCGCGTTATTTGGATAATTCGCACATTTGCACATTCCGTTACAATAGCGTCATACATATACACTATTTACATGTAGATATATAATTTATAAATGTAATTTCATTTCCTATCAAATTTTGGAGAAAGCCGTGTTTGCCATGTAATCTGAAAGCAATCACCCTACCTGCCATTGTTACTAGAATCAAATGTGCCTGCAAATTCGTAATGTTCTTAACCATTAGTAAATGAGATTCATAGTGCAATCGAATATGGCATGTCAGCTTGTATAGTCGAAGTCACGTAACAATAAAAGGACACGTCAAAAGGGGCACACACACACACACACACACACACACACACACAGCGCAGCAGCAGAAGAAACATTGGCACACATTGTTGGAACGAGTTTGACGAAGCAAATAACTCCCATTCAGGGGCTTTCATGCCTGTCCGCCATTCTGCTATCTGAGGCTCCCGGGCTGTGCAGAGAAATCTCTCGATCTCTTTCCTAGGCTCGGAGACTCGCAGCGTGCCGATGGCATACCTCCAACACACCCTGATGTGACGAGCCGGTTGGATGGCAGTCTGACGGATTGAGGGCCACATACTGAGAGCCCAATCCTCGCCCCTCCACACGTCAAAAGGGGCACACACACACACACACACACACACACACACAGCGCAGCAGCAGAAGAAACATTGGCACACTGTTGGAACGAGTTTGACAAAGCAAATAACTCCCATTCAGGGGCTTTCATGCCTGTCCGCCATTCTGCTATCTGAGGCTCCCGGGCTGTGCAGAGAAATCTCTCGATCTCTTTCCTAGGCTCGGAGACTCGCAGCGTGCCGATGGCATATCTCCAACACACCCTGATGTGACGAGCCGGTTGGATGGCAGTCTGACGGATTGAGGGCCACATACTGAGAGCCCAATCCTCGCCCCTCCCCTGCCCACCCCGCTGATATTGTGCCACATCATCAACACCAACCAAAGCAGGAAACTTCCTGAAAAGCCTGTTGGAATGGATAAACTGGCGTTTTTTGTGAGAGATAATGACCAAGGCCATTTCGAATCTCGACTGGACTTTTTTACGACTTCTCGGGGCAATGAGTTTGATCTTATGGGGTCTTTGCTCATTGCCCTTCATCGACTTTACATGAGGTAAACAAAGTGGGTGTTACTTTTAGAAGATCTTTTTTTCAGAAGACCACATCTGCACATGTGCACAATAGCCATACATGACTGGCGGAGTCCTGCGGTTTATAAGGTCCATACAGCGATTGCTTAGCAGGTGCTGATTTACACTCCCTGTCATGGGAGGAGGCTTTATTTATTTTTTCGTAGTGCCGTCTTTTTCTGGGAATAACCAGGGCCACTTCTGGAAAACAGCATTAAAACAAAAGACTGTATGAAGGGATGAGGAAGAGGAGAGGGAAAAAAGGGAAAGAGCAGGGTCTCGTTTGATTTACACTCTAAGGAAAGCCAAGGGGGAATTAGGAAATTAGCCGTGGAGAAACCCCCCACCAGTGGCACAGGGAGACTTAGCAGTGTTGTGCCTGACTTAAGAGCATGTGTTTTTTTGTGTTTTTTTAATGTTAGTCTGATGGAGCCTTTCCACTGTGCTGAGATTAACTTTCCCTGCCCTTGCTCTTTGGATAATGAAGTGCTAAAACTAGCAAGTATGCTGCAGCGCATTCTGTCTTATCCAAAAGTGCGAATGCTAAAATGCTATGTAGTTGGCACTAGCTTCCTGCCAAAATATTTCGGACAAACCGTTCTACCTTGGAATGCCATAGTTTCCTTTGTGGCCTTGATGGAAAATGCAGCTTAAACCATCCTAAACTGGTTTGCTGGTCTCCCAGCCTAGTCCAACTAGTGTGTTTTGGCTAGTTTTCAAGGAGTTATGAACAACTGGAGACTAGCCAGCTATATACCAACCTGACCAGTTTAAACTTGCTTAGACCAGCTAACTATTTTAGCATTTTGCCACCATTTGTTGCCAAAATACAATAATGTTTTAATAGTATTCAAAAACCATATGCATGTAACATGATTTTAATGTAAAAATTATTACTAACCTTTTTATGTAAAGTTATGTCCAATTTTACATCTTTGTTGCCATGACAACACACTGCCATTAACCCTAAAATGACTGCATGAATTTAAACAGCTGTTCAGCTCAAATAATGCACTACTTTTAACAGAAGAATGAAAGTGCTTTTCTAAAATGACATGCTTCAGATTTCTGCTTTTGAACCCTCCAAATAATTGGCCCCATTCACGTCGATTATAAGTGCCTGACTTTAACTTCCATTTTTGCTTTTTATTTTATTATTTTATTTTTTTTTAAGAAAATTATTCAATTTTGTGTGTGTTTGTAGTAAGCATCAATATGCCACAAATGCTATCGATTGAGCATAACTTGTATTGAACCCAGAATATTGCTTTAAATTTGTTATTATTATTATTATTATTATTATTATTTTAAGCAGACGGGTGTGAAAATGTGCAGGGAAGCTGTTGTTCAGCTAAAAAAGGAATTCAAGAAATCAATGCAGGAAGTAAAACCTTTCTTTTTCTCTCACTGGTTTTATTGCCAAGGACTCAGCTGGCCTAGTCTAAGTTTCATGGCAATGCTGAACGTGATTAATTCATGCAGTTGTTACACTACTCTGGTCACCACTCAGAAGAAGAGTACAGAAGTCTGCTTGTCCCATTAACTGTGCTAGAAATATGTAGCATTAAAGCCGCTGTTTCAGAAGCTTTTCATTAAGTCTTCACATAGTAACACAATCAAGTAAAAGAGTCTGAACCAGAGAAGGTGTCGTCATCATCATCGTATTTTCAGGAGCAAGCAGTAACCTTTTTTCCCCATGTACCTTAATTCAGTTTCCCACCTCATTTGTTGTTAACACAAGCTCCTGAGCTTGACTGCTTCCACGGCTCATGTATTCCATCTCATGCTTGGCCCCCTGCATTGCCACAACCAGTTTGCCAACAGATTCTTTTTTTTTTTTTTTTTTTTTTTTTTTTTTAAATCTGGGTGAGGTATATAGTGAATAGGACCAATCCATTAACACTAAAATACTGTAATGTAAAAATACAATAATGTTTTAATAGTATTCAAAAACCATATGCATGTAACATGATTTTAATGTAAAAATTATTACTAACCTTTTTATGTAAAGTTATGTCCAATTTTACATCTTTGATGCCATGACAACACACTGCCATTAACCCTAAAATGACTGCATGAATTTAAACAGTTGTTCAGCTCAAATAATGCACTACTTTTAACAGAAGAATGAAAGTGCTTTTCTAAAATGACATGCTTCAGATTTCTGCTTTTGAACCCTCCAAATAATTGGCCCCATTCACGTCGATTATAAGTGCCTGACTTTAACTTCCATTTTTGCTTTTTATTTTATTATTTTATTTTTTTTTAAGAAAATTATTCAATTTTGTGTGTGTTTGTAGTAAGCATCAATATGCCACAAATGCTATCGATTGAGCATAACTTGTATTGAACCCAGAATATTGCTTTAAATTTGTTATTATTACCAAATAATTGGCCCCATTCACGTCGATTATAAGTGCCTGACTTTAACTTCCATTTTTGCTTTTTATTTTATTATTTTAGTTTTTTTTAAGAAAATTATTCAATTTTGTGTGTGTTTGTAGTAAGCATCAATATGCCACAAATGCTATCGATTGAGCATAACTTGTATTGAACCCAGAATATTGCTTTAAATTTATTATTATTATTATTATTTTAAGCAGACGGGTGTGAAAATGTGCAGGGAAGCTGTTGTTCAGCTAAAAAAGGAATTCAAGAAATCAATGCAGGAAGTAAAACCTTTCTTTTTCTCTCACTGGTTTTATTGCCAAGGACTCAGCTGGCCTAGTCTAAGTTTCATGGCAATGCTGAACGTGATTAATTCATGCAGTTGTTACACTACTCTGGTCACCACTCAGAAGAAGAGTACAGAAGTCTGCTTGTCCCATTAACTGTGCTAGAAATATGTAGCATTAAAGCCGCTGTTTCAGAAGCTTTTCATTAAGTCTTCACATAGTAACACAATCAAGTAGAAGAGTCTGAACCAGAGAAGGTGTCGTCATCATCATCGTATTTTCAGGAGCAAGCAGTAACCTTTTTTCCCCATGTACCTTAATTCAGTTTCCCACCTCATTTGTTGTTAACACAAGCTCCTGAGCTTGACTGCTTCCACGGCTCATGTATTCCATCTCATGCTTGGCCCCCTGCATTGCCACAACCAGTTTGCCAACAGAGAGCAAACGACCCGACCCCAGAGTGTCGAAAAGATGTGCCAGCATTACTCTATTACTGCCTGTGATCATCGAGGGTTTCATCGCCCCTCCAAGCTCTTTGTTCTTTTATGCATTTGTAGATAAATAACCAGGTCCCATATTTGTTCTGACCTTTTTGTTCTTGTGCAGATGTACATGAGGTGTCTAATAGGACTGTTAAGGTCCAATTGCATTGTGAATCTTCTGTGCTAACAAATGTCAGATGCATCGATCGACAGCAACACGCCAAAATAACATGGAAGCAGTTGCTGGAATCCCTGTGCTCTGGTAAAAATGAGGGCGATATTGTGTGTATGTGTGTGTGTGTGTAAGAGCACGTTTGTTAAGGAGCAATAGAAAACCCTACTCATTAACTCCGTTCCAAGTTTTCATGGATTAATCAATGCTAACTTACTTTATCAGAGCCACTTATCTTCCCAATACAGGAATCCAAGCTTGTCCCTGACCAGCAACTTGATAACAGGAAATATTTCACATTGCCAGTGTGCCGAGCCACCTCAACCTCCATTTCTCCTCCTTACCTCTCACTTTTACTCGCCATTTCTTAAACGTCTTTGGGAGCAGTGCATGTGCACATGTGCAGGTAGGTATTGAGGGTGAATCCAGATCACATATTAGTTAATTTCACACATTTCCCTTCTGTAATTTGTAAACGTACCACATTAAGATAGGCGCTTAATGGAGCTTAGATAAGCTGCCCTATTCTGCAGGATTCAAGCGAACCAGATGTACTCCAATGCATGGAAGTTATCAAGGCATGGGTTTAAAGTCTGTCCCCGGCACAGAGGGTCATTTCTAGCTTGACTGACAGACTGAATCCCCTCTTCCGCTCATCGTCTGGGTGAATGCTACTGTTTGATCTTGCTTCTCCAGATCGACCACTGGAGGCAAGCATCTCCTCAGCCAATGGAGTAGGCGATTTGCCCTCTCTCTCTCTCTCTCTCTCTCGCTCTTATGCCTCAGGTACTGCCTCAGATGTGTCGGCCTAGTCTAATGAACTATTTATGTATGCGTTTATTTATGTATTTATTAGATGCGGTTGCTCAGCAGTCATACTGCCCAGTCTACCTCCGGGAAAGGTTGCGCTACAGACTGATAGCCAACTTGACAAGTTATTTGATTTTGGCAGGGTCGTAATAACGTAACAGTTTGAGTTGTTAACAACCCAGACCTCTTTCCCCTCCCTCCTTCCCCGCTGCCCTCTTTGTTGTCTAAAGTAATAACCGGGTCATTATGGAATGTAAGAAATATCTACTTAGAGATTATGCTTGAAATAAAAGGCGTGAAAGGTGATGGGAAATGGACCCTTGCAGCATCTGTAATTAGCTAAGGGGATTGTGGACAATGCTCCCCCAGAGAGTCTTCTGCGTACTACCCCCACTCAACTTGACGGCTGCCACAGTGGTGTTCAGAGCCACATTGAGTGTGTAATTAATGTATTTACTGTATGTACCGCTGGCCTGCTTGGCTCTTCTTCAGTTAGAGGGCATTTACGACTGGGAGCTAACAGGGGCACAAGGTTACAGCTGCTCCACCGCTTCCTCTTTCCTCTTGCTTACGTGATGTGTGTCACAACAGCTACACCATTAGAGTTGATCTTTTTAATAGCCAAATAGAGTAAACTTATTTTGGTTTGTGCTGATTGTAATGCGTAGATCGTCCTGTAGAGTTTCTCTCTCGCTCCTTTCATCTTCATGGCGCCGTTTTGAAATTGTGATGGAGAATGTTAAAAGTGCTGAGTCATTTGTCTGATCGACTAAGTGGAACACATTTGGAGCAAATGAGTCAGGAAAAGAAGTGATTGAAATAGTGGTGGAAATTTCCATGAGAGAGGAGCTAGAGTTTCTGTAGAGGAGCGCGTGGGCTGAGGCAGATGGAGGCGAGGGTCTAATCCCCTCACACACATACACGCACACACTACGCCACAGGAACATTGAAGGGCAAATGTTTGAATCATTTAAAACCCAAGGGAACCGGATCTATTCCAGTGCCCAATGGCATGCTAGAAATGAATGCATGGCAATGACCCGCAGTGCTGCTTGATTAACAGACAGAAGATGGAGAGTCCAGAGCCATGGAGATAGACAGGGATAGAGGGATATATAGATAGGAGCGATAAAGATGGATGTATTGGGAGGACTGATCCTTATCGTGCCAGGTTTACTGGTACTGAAGGAGTAGTTAATTGGGGTTGGGGTGATTGCCCCACCTGTCTCCAACCTTTTACATCTGTAGTAACTTTTATGTATGAGAAGTCAAACCATAAAATGAAAAGTGCACCAGCTAGAATCCTGAGTGGAATGTCAGATGACTCGTAAGTCTGAAAGGATCACTGGATGCTGCTAACATGCATTGTGGGACCTTCCCTATAGCTTAGTCCTTGAAGATATGACCCTGATTCCTAAAGATAGGCTCGCTGCCCAAAGCCTAGGAGATTTTGATGATATAGTGGTCCCTTATTTAATCAACTGGCAGCCTTTATTTGGTGTTTGTTACCCTCCTTTGACCTATGGGGACTATTAAATGTCACTCCCCTTTAAGTGAGAAAGAGAGACAACTTTGCCCAACTTTGCTTCACCTTTAAAGGTCAGGTGTTGCCATAGTGACAATTGCACCCCCCCCCCTCAAACCAACGAATCTGTGTCAGCTTTCTTTTAGTTTCCCACTTGTTTTCACCTCTATATCTCACTATCTCTCTCTCTCTCCTACCTTCTCGCCTTACCTTGTCCTGACAGATTACAAGATGTTTTTCTTCAATGTTTGGCCTCCGATACGGTGGCTGACGTTTTTATTAAAAGTACTAGTCATGAACGCGGAGGCTTAAGTGAAGGTGCAACAGGCGGGACGCAGGACAGACGCGACCAGACTCCCCCGTACCATCACCACGGCCCATTGATGAGAATTAATGCAGCGGCCGATATGCAGAGAGGTGGGAGAAACCAGAAGGATTAGAACTTGAGCTTTCCAGTCACGGTACAGCAATTTATTAGAATTTGTTTGCTTGGCCCTGAAGTCTTCATTCCCCAACCCTGACGGAACGAGAGAGAGGCTGGAGGTGGAAGGAGTGCAGGAGAGGGGGGGCTTGGGGGCCGGGGGATGGAGTTGCAAATGAAGAGACAGTCAGCACAACCCGACTTCAAGGGATTTAAGCCACTTTGACAGTTACACTGTCTTCTAATCAGGCATAATGCGATGTATAGTAATTTACCCCTCTGAAAATGAATACAACAGGAATGTGTATGAGATTTCAGTTTCAGATTTCAGATTTTCTTTTTTTTTTTTTTTGTTGCTAAACCCCATTTACACATTCAAATATATTGGGGCTTTCTATATAACTGATGGTTAGTGGCCAGGGGATTAAAAATTAGATAGCTTGGTGACATCAGACTTAAGCGAAAAGTTGTGATCTAATTTTTGGTTGCGCATTGTTTTTGCTTGGACTATTTCTGGAGTCAGATACTAGTTTCTTTACATATTCCGTTATATACAAATGTACTATGGTGATATGTATTGTTTGATATTTGGCATTGAATTATTACCTTATTCATATACCAATATATAGTATTTACTGTACATAATGCTCCAAATACTTCAATAAATACCATGGTATTACCATGGTAAATGCCAAAAATCCATGTATAACCTCAGTATACAGCCAAAAAACATGGCAACATAAACATGAGAGTATATTACATCAATGGCAGTTGACCCTTTATACGCTGATTTTAGACAGTAGTAGGTAGCACAAGGTTATACAAAATACAGTGTGGGTACAACATCTTGTGAATTTCTGAGGAGTGGCATAATATTGAAGGCCAAGTTGTCCTCTGAGGTAAGTCTTGTCTCCAACGTATTGAAAATTCCTTTCAAGTACCTGCTGTCTGGGATTAAGCGTTTAGTTTTGACAGGATGAATCACATTATAACGGACGTTCAGACAACATGACTTTCAAATGATAAAAAAAATCTCTTTGCATGTTTCTTATGCATAGTTTCTTGACACAGTAGGTTTGTTAATCGTGCAAATGATTTGGGTACACCCACATCATCCTGTGTGAATTGAAAATGACTTTAAAGACAGGATGACAAAAAGAAGAGATGACAAGTACTAGAAAACAGTTCAGTAAAATGTCTGAGATTGAATCACCTTACAATACTGCATATGCTGCATTTTTAGTGAACTGTTACTCTAATTTGATGTACTTTGATTTGCCTTTGAGTCATATGCAGGTGTCAAATATATCTTGTGTTTTCAACCACCTTATCCCAAGTTCAAAGACTTTATTGAAGAATTTGAGGCAGAGGGTGAGTCAACTTCATGAATGAGGTGTTCTCACAAATCTTCTCCTTTCAATGATAAGGTAAAAATGCAATATTAACCTTTAATGGCCTAAAATGAGTGGCACACACATCAACTTGTTGACAAGAAGTGTGTATTGTGAGGATTCTGGTTAGAGAAGCAAAGTAGCAAAGTTAGAGAAGAACTATAACGTTAAGTTTGTGTGATGCTGGGATGTGGGCTGCAATCCGATGTGACAGACATTGAGTCAGTTTCTGTTCTTCGGGGCCTGAGCTCAGCAGGAAAGCATCTCTTTGGCCATGCATTCCCAGCATGCAATGTGGATGCAGCTTTCCACCTTATCAACTGCAGCAGGAATTTAGATGCTGAGCTACGCCGCGAGAGTCTGAAAAATTAAGACAAGAATGCCTTGGAGAACTTTGAAAGGAATGTGTTTCTATATCCTTCCACATTATTTAATGCTCCAGATAAACAGGAAATGCTTAATATTAAATTAAAGGAGAAACAACACAGCCATGAATGTAAGAAAAACTGACCTTATTAAAAGATATCATTCATATTCACAACAGGGACCTTTTTATTGGTGAGGAAAATCTATTTTGCTGCCCTGTTTGGCCAGATGTATAGCAGACAGATTTATTTCAGCACTATAAATAATTTACTGTGTCTAAATCCAAAACATTCATGACCCAGAGAGCTGAATTATGCAATTTTTACATATTCCAGTGATAGGTTGGACATGAATTAATTTATACTAAAATCGTCTAAAGATTTGAAAATGAAATCGATACATCTTCAAGGGCCCAGGCTCATAAATAAGTCATAGTAAATAAACATAATACGTCAGCATGCAAAATGTATGGGAGGTTGTAGCTCTAATGTAATCCTGTATCATTGATTGTCTATCTGAAATGTTGACATTAAAAACTATTGCTTGGCTTTGATTGTGTCATATGTAGCATATCTGATAAAAGTAGTTCATCTAGCTTTTTTAATAATTTAACTTCAGAATGTCAGGGGACAACAAATGTGGAGCACCTGATTATATAGTACTTTCAGCAAAATTTATTGTAAACAACTACACTTAAAATAAAAACCTCAAGTAAACTTTGGGTAACATTTCAGTTTTATGTCAAATATGCAATGTAAGAATGCTAAGCTAAAGGCTAGTTAGCATATGCTGGCATTTAGCACGTTTACATGCACACCAGTAAGCTGACAACTCACAAATATCAGCTTATTAAAATAACCAGTTTTCCCCATTTACATTCTCATCAGTAACCTGACAACGCAAGTAAGCTGTGTTTACATGACATCATTAATAAATCAGGTTATTTCCCTGTAGTGATGTCAAAATATAATAATTTGCGTATCTGACTCAGAGTATTCCATATATTTGTCAGTTGTGATGTTAAATTAAACTCACAAATATCAGCTTATTAAAATAACCAGTTTTCCCCGTTTACATTCTCATCAGTAACCTGACAATGCAAGTAAGCTGTGTTTACATGACATCATTAATAAATAGGTTATTTCCCTGTAGTGATGTCAAAATATAATAATTTGCGTATCTGACTCAGAGTATTCCATATATTTGTCAGTTGTGATGTTAAATTAAGCTTGCAACATGTCAACTTGCAACATGTCGGGAAACTTAAAGCTCATATATTATCATCTCATGCAGTTATAAACGCAGCATTGTGACTGAACCACTTCTACTTCTGCTGCACGAGATGAGAACACATTTTTATCATTTTCTGAGTCATGAAAATGTCTGCTTTTGTGATATATTTCCTTCTTTCTTTACTGTGAGACGTTTGCTCAGTCTAGATGCGCTTAAATCTGCACTAACGATGCGTTCCTGTCACGTATCACACATGCGCACTTCAATAAGCCGACAGAAAGTATGCTTTTACATGCCGTGCGAAATCGGAGTACGAGGCAAAAAACTACCTGTTGCGACCGGTTTATGCTTACGCCATTTATGACCTTACTCCGATAAAAGAAAACGGGTTACCACGTTTACATGACCAAGTGCATTTTCGGCTTATTAAGCATAATCGGTTTAATAACGTGCATGTAAACGCACACATTGACACTGCAAGCTTCTGTTTTTTAGAACTTGTAGCTTAGCATTGACGAATATGACAGACATGCGTTATTATTGTTGTCTGCTTTTGTGATATATTTCCTTCTTTCTTTACTGTGAGACGTTTGCTCAGTCTAGATGCGCTTAAATCTGCACTAACGATGCGTTCCTGTCACGTATCACACATGCGCACTTCAATAAGCCGACAGAAAGTATGCTTTTACATGCCGTGCGAAATCGGAGTACGAGGCAAAAAACTACCTGTTGCGACCGGTTTATGCTTACGCCATTTATGACCTTACTCCGATAAAAGAAAACGGGTTACCACGTTTACATGACCAAGTGCATTTTCGGCTTATTAAGCATAATCGGTTTAATAACGTGCATGTAAACGCACTCATTGACACTGCAAGCTTCTGTTTTTTAGAACTTGTAGCTTAGCATTGACGAATATGACAGACATGCGTTATTATTGCGTGACATACTGACTCTATATGATGTATGTGCCTATTTATGCTTTACAAGCGTAGCACAGAGAGCTAAGGCAGGCTGGGTGGTAGCTAACGTGCTATTTGAGTGTATGTGTGTGTGTGTGTGTGTTTGTGCGCCTGCACGCCAGCTTTACGGTGACGGGGTCATTTACATATAAATGAAAGTTGCCGATCACAAGCGGCTGACCCCATTTATTCTGGCGGGTGGACAGGCAGGCCCGGCTAGCATCGGCACACTGCCGAATTACTCCAAATTACCACATTTCCATCTCCACATCGGCCCTGTCAAACAAGTGCTCATCGTCGCCACATTTTCTCTTCCTTTTTTTCTCTTGCTACACCCCCCCCTTCTTTCTCCACCAGAAGGAATAAGTGTAATTGGCAATGGAGAATTTAAAAGGGCTGTCATTACCTGTGCTAGGCACCCGAACAGCAACCCACCATATAGAATTAGATGTTTTGTGTTGGGTGTGAACCTGAGACAGTGTAGGAAATACCTCAGAGATTTAGAGTTGGAATAGCGAAAGACTGTTTTGTAATTTAGCTGTCACGATTCTTCATCCAGCTAACATCTCGTTAGGCGGCTTCTTTCTAAATGAGAATGTGTAGCTTTGTTTCATACTTGGAGCATTAACAGTCATCTTTCTTTAATTTGGTGTTGGTGCACACTTTGCATTACTAATCGCAGACTAGGTATGCCAAACACTAGATCATTATGCAACTCTCCCTTTAAGACGATCGGTCTTGGCCGAAATGTTGGATTCTCCCAATTGTTATTCCAGAGAGTGCTATTCTGGAATAATCCATCCTGACTCAGTCTGGGAGCTGAGAAGCAGTGGTACAGAAATATTCAAGTTGTTCCCTTACCTTGTCAAACCATGATGAAGAGAAATCTATGCAGCAAGACCTCCCAAATACAATTTATTTGATATTCCATGCACCTAGCGTATCTATAATCTTGGGTCGCTTCAGAGCAAGAAGCAATCAGTAGCACCATGGAATCAATGGCAAGGACAATTATGAGTGAGCGTGGAGTTTAACTGGACATGTATGGCCGTGCTATCATGATGCAGCCTGTGAAACGATGGTTACCCGTCTCCAGTATAGGAATAGGTCAAGCGGTCACTGCATGACAGGACCAGAATTGTGACTTGAGACCTCTAGAACCTGAGGCTAACCTATCTAGTCAGTAATGCCGTTGGTGACTTTGGGATTCTATTAGTGGCCTTGGAAGAGGAGCTGGCCCAAAGCACAGAGGTACAGCCATAATTGATCTGTCATAGAAGATGCCCCTGCAACCTCCCTTGGGACCCCAGCTGAATCCCCCAAAAGCCTGCTCCCCGTGTCTCCATCTCCACCTGGAGAATGAAGCCATAAAGTGGCCTGAAGGTCACATTTAATGATGGAGGTGGAAAATAAAGAGGCCCGAGATGTTGGATACTGACCATAATTGCCAGTGAACAGTGGGGTTATTTGATATTGATTCTCAATGAGGGGAATCCATGATGTCTATACAGGCCATTTACATGTCTGCTCGATGACTGTAGGCTGGTCAATACCGCTGTGCGGCACCTGGGAACCCGAGGAGACACTCCACCCTGAGGCTCATTTGAATGGGCGAATAGTTATTGGTTCCATCCTCCCTGCAGCCGTTGTGTGGCCTCATTTGTATTTTTAGTGAATTATTCTGGTTGCACAACCTGAACCCACTTGAGCGTGTCACTTAGCATTTGTTGAAGTTTCGCCGGGGTGTGGGCCTCATCAGGTTTCAGCCTGGGAGTCTGCGGTTAAGTGCCCGCTTGTCATGTTTATTTATTTCATTCTTTCTCTTTTTTTTCATTTTGTAATGCAGGATTGCAATGCTGATGGTGGCTGTCTAGGTTGTTTAAACCAGCAATTCTCAACCGGTTTTGCTTTTACAAGTGGCGTTCTGACACAGAAAGAGTTTGGCAATGTTGGAACCCGTATTTAATGTTATCTACTGTAGGTAATATTTCCTAGTTTCATTTTATTAAATCCCTTATATTCACAACGAATTGTCTCTGTTTACTGTTCACAGTTCCAAGTCAATGAATGTTTGAACCTTTGCTACATTTGGCTAAGAATTACTGCTAGCACTGCACAAAGAAGGACAGTTTATTGTTCCGTGGCCAGAAAATAAATATTCCTTGAATTGATAAATGATTATATTGTCTGCTCGGTGGACGGACAGATCAAATAATTGTAATATTGATTCTGCTACAGTTAATTCGAAGATATAATCTAAATATTTATTATGAATCATAACCAGTTATGATTCGTCATAAATATTCCCCTGTTTAGAGCTAATAAATAATAATAAACGTTACATCGGTTATCGGCAGATAGAGATTTTTTCCTTTAAATGTATCACTATTCGCATTTGCCTTCATCTATCACTCACTTAAAATCTTTAAAAATTGGAACCCGTATTTAATGTTATCTACTGTAGGTAATATTTCCTAGGGATGTACAATATGTCACAACCATGTCGGTTATCGGCAGATAGAGATTTTTTCCTTTAAATGTATCACTATTCGCATTTGCCTTCATCTATCACTCACTTAAAATCTTTAAAAATGTTAATAATTTAGTAACACTGTCCACATTGTAATGTTGTGTTGCTTAAGTTTACTTATAACATTTTAAAATAATATTTTATTTAATTTACTTAATTTATTATAGACAAAATAGTATAGACTTTTGATATTGGATTTTTATTCAATGATTATTGGTATCAGCTAGAATTTTACTATAAATTAAAAAACTAAATCATATTAAATTTCAATATTTGCCATTTATTCATTAAAGATGATCTGTTTACTGGTATTGCCCGGAATTTTACTATCAGTATTTATTTTCTTGTACCTTGTTCAGGTTTCCTCAGGGTGTTTGAGGATGACATGTCATGCAATCTATCTGTGTTAGCATCTTGCTAATTTGGCTTCCTTTTCTTAAGTGAGAAATGAATTAGTGCCAAAATTAGTTTGATTGGATACACAACATTAGTTGTCGACACCAATACTAAAGATACAAGAAGTATTTTATCCTGCCTTTTGAAAGTTGAAAAATTAGTTTATTTTGCTAAATGACTTGTGTAGCATTGTTGTTGAATTTAGCATTATTTTTACCTGCTGTCCACAACCCTATCAGAACAGACCTGCGGATATTTTTATGTTCACGACCCACAAGTTGAGAACCACAATTTTAAACACAGCTAAAGGATAGAGACCAGGTGAAGGTGTTGCCATATGCACAGCAGTGTAATCCTGCTAAGTCATCATTAGATTACCTGCCGGTGTCAGTTAAATGCTGCAAATCCGCCGAACACTCATCCTGGCCTAACTTGAAAACATGACGATGTTAAAGCCGCTATGTCTGATCCCAATTTGAATAATCTTAACTGTTTATATGTGGCGAGATGACTAATCCCTGTGACTCACACTATAAGGGGCGCTCACTTGAATGCATGACGTACTAGTTTGGACGTACAAATGGCACTGAATATTGAAATTGGCCCCTGTAGGCAATTACTCATTCTTGTTCTATATCTTGGTCTTCCTTTTCCATGCCTCAAGTTTTTGTTTTGTTTTTCCTCTCCCTTCTTCTGCAGGAGAGACAAATGCTTTACATTATAAATGAGGCATCCGATTTGGCACGCATGTCATAGAGCAGAAATTTTTGTGTGTCACCATCTTTCCCTCAATTCACACACACACAGTTGCGATGTCAAGTGTACAGTGGTGGAGCAAGTGATCATGGTAGGAATATGTTGGACCTCATGCCCCCTGGCCACATGTGTCGTTGATTCGTCTACAGTACCTTGGACTTTTTATTGATTTATTTTAAACAAGGTGGGAAAAAAATACTTGAGAAATGAGAAGCCTGAGGTGACAAGAAAAGGAATAAAAAATAGAAGTTGGAGGAAGTTGTGGAGGGCGATTTAAAGCTATTAAAATAAAAAAAAAAATGTAAAAGACATTTAACAGCTTTTTGTGGCATTTTATTAATAATTTGTTTATTTATGAATTTTGTACATTTTTATTTTTTATTTTTAAAAAGCTGATTTAAAATTGTGAAATATAAAATTGCAACTTCATCTTTTCAGATTCCATTCTGAATTTAGAATTTTGGCTAATCACATAGCAATCACATCACAGGACTATAACATAAAATCTGGCATCATTGCATCTTTTTCTAGCCAAGAACCACCCACTTTGGCAGAAAGTAAAGCGAAACACCTCAGTTCTTGTTTTTATGCACTTTTTAGGGGAGGGTGCCTGAAATAGTTTGTAGCTCAATAATAGAAAGTTGTCAAAAAAGATACAGTCATTTTAAAAATAGTGTGGCAGTATCTGTGAATGCTTGTATGCAGGGCCGTTTCTAGGCATAGGCGAGCTAGGCGGTCGCCTAGGGCGCCACCAGCTGAAGGGGCGCCAATGAGCGCACGTACTGGCACTTTTAGCATGGTTGTGATAAAGAGTGGCACAGTTATTGGTTACTTTTATGCCACTGATAAAGCTTTTATATGTAGTTTGGGGTAACAAAGGGGTTTTATAGGTTTGACTGAAATAATAATGCAATAACCGACACTTTAAATCAATGTTTCAAGAAACAACAAAAATTTTTTACAAAAAACAGATAAAGACAAAAAAGTAGCCATTGATAATATCTAAACAATATGTAGTAGTATAGTATATAGTATCCAAATCAAAATGTAATAAAATTAATTTATGTGTGATTTATGTGTAAATTATGTGCAATGTCTTAGCCACTAGGGATTGTTACATAGGGCTATACAGGCATCTAGTGGCAACACAATGATATTACAGATACTAAATTGTGCAAAATGTTTATCTTAACAGTCAATTTACAAATAATGCATTCAGATTTGTGGAACTCAATGCACTGAATCTCCACAAATTAGTGTCTTTACTATGACAACCAATTTGAATGTGACAAGCAACTGGTGTCTGAAAAGAATTATATATATTTATATATAATATTTTTTTGGGGGGGAGGCAATAGGGATTTCGCCTAGGGCGTCAAATTGGCTAGAAACGGCCCTGCTTGTATGGAACCCAACAACACTGGAAAAAATGGGTTGTGGAGAGCGAGGGAGGAACAGAAATTAATTTGACTTTTATTTTTCTCCCTTTCAGTGGTTTCTTAATGGTCTCCGAGAACCGAATTGGCAAAAATGGGCATCTGTGACAAGCCACAGTGCCCACTTTAAAATGACTCCCTGCTTAGTGAATACAAAGTTGTGCTCTACCTAATCAATGCCGCCTATTAATTCTTCTTAGCATGGTTTTAACGGTACAAGCCTAGCGTTTAGCACTCCACAAAAGCCACCTGTTCTGAATGGGTCACCTTTATGAGTCTCAGGCCCTGCATTGATTTTCAGCAGGACTTATTTTATGAACCAGGTCTTTGGCACAGGACACAGATGAAGATGAACTAGGAGGCTAAATCACTTTTCTTTGGCCTCTTTTTTTCACTCGCTCTCCCTTTCGCTTGAAATCCCCCCACCCTTTCCCATAATTCTCTTCTGTCATGTTTCCAGTGGAGTGCAGCCAAGGCGGAGTTTCAGAAAATAAATTTTTTTGCACTTAACTTAACACCAAGATGGATACATCATCTGTCCCGTTTGAGTTGGTTAATGTGAATTACTAGCATGTGTAAACACGCCTTCGCAGGCGGTGGGTTAAAATATCAAGCGCAATGTGCACGCGTAAGATTGCTCAAGCATTAGATAGAAGGCTAGCGAAGGGTTGACTTCCTCAAATGTAAATGCTGCATGATTTAGCAGGTTTCCATAGCTTTACAAATGGATTATGAAGAGTGTGTGAATTTGTTAAAAATGCATAAATTATTAAAGAAAGCAAACCTTCTCATGGCAGAAGGCCAGAGTTCACGCAGAGTGCAGGGCATTCGAGGGAGTCGCTTCATCTCTCTTTCATTCAATCTTGCCGTCTTTCTTCCAGCATCATGGACATCTACGTTGACACCTTTAAATGCGATGCTCCCCGTTGAATTAATGCTGGGGTAAAATAAATGTCCCTGGATGGTTGTACGTATAGGATGACGGGAAGCAAGCATCTGTCAACGTGGTGGGATGGACACAGGTGGCGGAAATGATTATGGAAATGTTTATGGAAGGGCCTTGTCTCTCAGTGTGATACGGCTTAAAGATAGGAAGGAAGTTGAGAGAGGAAAATCAGCCCACTACCCTTGGGATGTGTATTAGTGAGATCCCAAGTGTAAGAAAAGATGTCCCAATATACATTAAGGGCTCCCTTGAATACTGTATCCCCATGTGTGTATATAACCTATGACCTAGGAATCTGAATTCCAACAACGGAGTTCAACACGTCCTCTATCCCAGGTGTGTGTGTTTATTAAATATTTTGTGTAATGATTAAGATTTCAGATATAGTGAGTGTAGTAGACTTAGCTCCTTAAGCTCCTTTTAATTATGCATATTTTCCCATAAAATCAGTGCAGAAAGGGTGTAAAAATATTCTTTAAAAAGGTTTAATGATTGCCTTTTCATCGCAATTTAGAGATTAAAACGCTATGCGCACCTTGACAAAGTCATGTAAACTCACGTACCCTCTATTAAAATCAAAATAGATGTACTCTGAGATGGACAGACACTTACATCATGTTTTCTGCATAACTGCACCATGTTTTCACGTAGTTGGAGTCCTTCGGGGCAGGATATGGAAAATGCTGGAGTTCATCTGCCTGTCAGCACCGAGGTCACGCTAGTTCAAGGTCTAAACTGCCGCGTGTGTTTTATTTGGCTTGTTTGTATACTTGATGTAGAGGAGGATGCAGGGAATGGTTCTCTGGAAGGAGAAACTATAACAAAGCAGCTTTCATGAAGATGTTTCATGAAGGATTTAAATCTGTTTATGGCATAAGAAGGAATTTAGCTTGTGTGATGTTTTGCTGTAAGTCATGAACTTCTTAGCATGTGTTTCAGGGGTTGTAACATGGGGTACTAAGGAGAAAACGTATGTAGATTGTAGCAAAGTCAAATTCATGTGCTTTTTGGAGCTTCACACAATCTCTATCATTTTATTCTTCATCTAACTCCTTTTTGACTAAAACAGCTCACTCTCATGTTGTTCTGTAATCCCATATGACATTTTTCATCCGTGAAACATTTTTCTTTTTGAGTAAAAAAAATATATATATATATATATATATATATACATACTGTATATGTATGTACAAACACACACACATATATACATACATAAGTTACTTTCAAATGAGGAAAAACAGGCTTGATAGATTATAGATATTTAGTTGTATCTATGGAACAAACTTATTTGAAGTATTTTTTTTTACACTATTTACTTTAAAAAATATAATTTCTGGATGTACAATACATTAGTGATCAAATTAATACAAGCCCTAAATTGCTTTTTTTTCTTTTTCTTTTTTGTCGTCTGTGTCTGTCTGAATGGATTGATAATAGAAGCAGATAATGAGGGTACTTACAATCTGTGAGTCAGAACAGCCGACATTGTAGTCTACTCTACCAGGATCAGGAAATCACATCTGAATATTTGGGTTGAAATATTAGAAATATTATTAAAATACAACTTAACCACTGATTCCCTTTCGAAAGGGAACTCCACGCTGCATCCTCTAGAGGGCGCTAGGGGAACGCCTTCAGCGTGACCGGTGTCTGAAGCATGAATGAAAAAACGACAATGAACTTGACATTGGCAGGCGGCAGCCTATGACGTAAACAATAAAGCGAGTGCGGGGATAAAAGAGCACCCGCGGAAACGTCATCCTTTTCTTTGTCTTCAAGCCTTGTGTACGGAAGCACATGCGTTTGACTCACGAGGGATAAGGAGGTCTGTACTCAAGTTTTTGTCAGCGTTTGCACGAGCATGTTCACCTTTCGAGGGAGTTGTACAAGCTTAATGCGATGCATGCGCGGAGGTTTCTGTTCTTGCCTGATTCTTGAGAGAATTTAGTGTTTGAACAGTGTGTTTGGCTCTCGACGGAGAATAGCCACGCTGCGAGATGTGATCGCGTTGAGAATGCCTGTATGCCTGATTCTCTTTGAGAATTGAGTGCCTCTCACCCGCGTTTTGGGTCTCGCGGCTGCTGAGGCAGTTAATCAGACCGATCACGGGGATTGTAGGCGGGGCATGGAAGGAATCTGACAAGGAGTGCTTTCTCTTTCAGAATTCATTTTTGGTTTTATTTAATTTTACAGAATAGGAACCGTGTATAATGTGAGATATCTACATTATTGGTGAAGGAGGCTACTGACTTGGTGTAATGGCAAGTTTTTGAGTCTTGTTTGAGCCTCCTTTGAGCCTCCTCATCCTCTCAGCCCAGGTATGTGAATATTTAGGTTGAGCATGTTTTCTGCTCCTCTTGCCGAGAGAGTTATACTGAGCACTCTGCTCCCCAGTATTTTTTTTTGCAGTTATTTCAGGGGTTTTGAGGCTCTCTGTGAACCTCCCTGATCAGCTGTTCATGAGCCTGGTAGCTCCCCCTCCCTTTGAGGGCCGCTATGCTGAGATCACAGTTCCTAGTGTTCTTTCAACAGAGCTCTGTGGCTGTTTTAGGTTGTTAGGCTCTTGTGGGCCTCCTTGATAAGTCGCTCTTAGGTCGAGCTTTTGAGTACTCCCCTCACTTGAGGTCTTCGTACTGAGTACACTGATCCATAAGGGTGGGTGGTTGCACTCCCCTTGCTTTAGAGGGTTGTTATGTTGAGTGCTTGCTCCCTAGAGCTCTGTTCAGCACTTAGGAGCATGGTCAGTACTCCTAGCTTAGTACTCCAACTTTGAGTCGTTAGGCAGTGTACTCCGCTCCCTAGAGCTCTGCTTAGACAGTACTCCTCTCGCTTTAGAGAGTCGTTATGCTGAGACCTCCTCTCTTAAGAGCTCCTCAACTAGGGTTGAGTGTTGTTAGGCTCCTCTCGTTTTGGAGAGTCATCCTGCTGAAGCCTCCGCTCTTTAGAGCTCCGTCTTTGGCAGTAATATGAGTTTGTTGGCATTTTCTTTTTTGAGCCTCACTAAGTGCCTCTGGCGTTGAGTGTAGCTAGGTCTCCTCTCGCTTTAGAGAGTCGTTATGCTGAGACCTCCTCTCTTAAGAGCTCCTCAACTAGGGTTGAGTGTTGTTAGGCTCCTCTCGTTTTGGAGAGTCATCCTGCTGAAGCCTCCGCTCTTTAGAGCTCCGTCTTTGGCAGTAATATGAGTTTGTTGGCATTTTCTTTTTTGAGCCTCACTAAGTGCCTCTGGCGTTGAGTGTAGCTAGGTCTCCTCTCGCTTTAGAGAGTTGTTA
>NW_015505260.1:180964-195842 GCF_001515645.1 Sinocyclocheilus grahami | reverse complement strand
ACAGTCCTCCATAAAATGTGCTGGACACATCCGAATATTTGGGTTGACGTGTTCTGGAACAGTGTTGTAAATACAACTTAACCACTGATTTTTAGTCATGTCCTCTTTTGGAAGGCCAAACAAAATAGTTTCGCTTTCACAACGAAACACACGGTGGGCTAGAGTGAGCGGAGGCGGGCGGGCTTGAGAACGGCGCGGCCGGCGGATTCGACGAAGGAGCGTCCCGTGGGCTTGCAGCAACCACATGTTATGACTCCGGGCTGGACTGCGCTTCGTCCACGGTGAAAGCCGATCAGGCAATCCACAGCGCGAAGTTGATGTATTTCCTCAGCGACCAGCATGGATCAGCTCCAGGCATGACGATGGAGATATCGTCCTCTTTTGGAAGCCCAAACAAAGTAGTTTCGCTTTCACAACGAAACACACAGCGTCTCCACGACATAGCGGCGATGGCAAAAACAATACTACAGTGAGAATAAAAGTTACACCTTCTTTCTTTGCGTGAACATTTGGGCGGCGTTATGCAAATCTTCCCACATCGTGACGTAGACATGTGGGGGCGTGTTAGAACAAGCTGTTTTAGGTAGGCGTGGTTGACTCTTAACTTTTATAAAGAATATCTCTTTGGATTTGAGACTTTAGTCTTTGCAACTTTACAGATCTTCTTTATGCACCAAGAGCTTGTAACACTCCAAAGAGAAAGGAAAAATTGAAATCGCATCATATGACCCCTTTAAATCGTATACTCTTTATCTATGCCAGAGTGGAGTTGTTATTGGAGTTGACTTGGACTGCAACTGCAGACAGATGGACTAAGCATGCTGGATCCTCGTTGAGTTCTAGTCTGTACAAACACACTCACAATGACAGACACTGAGCCACATTGCCTCGGCTGTAAAACACTGAACACACAAAGATCTGTTGTTTCACTATCGATTGTCAAGGCAACAGCGATTTAGATCACGTGTGAGATAAGTGTGCTGAATCGTTGTAAGAAATGGACAATGGGTTGAAAAAAAAGACTGGTTTAATTGGACACAGCTTTTAAGGTCAACAACAAAAGTCCTCTATTTTAAACCTATTTATTCAGCAAATTTACTATTTGCATTTAGCATAGTTTTTTCCCCCCTCCATACTGTCCAAACCCTGTCAGAACAGATCAGCGACCCATTTTTGAGTTGCCACCCACTGGTTGAGAACCGCTGCAGTCAGGCACATTACCATTATTGCATCATCTCTCATGGCAGATAGGTGAATGTCTTTGAGCAAATGCCACTTCTGGCTTCAGGTCTTTCTCTATTTCCCTTTCCATCTGTCTATCCTCCCATCTCCTAGTTGTTCCCCCTAGCTTTTTTTCTGTCCACACCTGACACTTGGCCGACTTGCATCACTGCCTCCCTCTCTACTCTGCCTCTTTCCTTTCAGTTCTGCCTTTGTCATCCCCTTAGGACCACAAGGTTGAAACAGGTTAGATGTGGCATGGAAGGGTGTAGGGTGGCTTAAAAAAAGGTAAAAAAAAAAAAACCTGCAAGCTGTGGTGAATTGCTTCTTCTAGGCTATCATAGCGCTGAAAAGGTGTTGGCTCGCCGGAGGTCTGTAACCCATTAAAGAAACGTCAACTCGGCATAGGTATGGCGGGAATTATGGGTCACTGACCGGAAAGCGGTGCTAGCCACCCATTGGTCAGAGGAGTGCCCTGTAATCTGTCACAATCCTGTAGTGGCAGTGACAGCAAGGGGAGCTTGCCCCTTGTTCCGCCACGGCAGGGCAAAGCAAGCACAGAGCTCAATACCGTGAAGCCCTATGAATGCTGTATTAGCACATCCTAAAGAGATCCGGCAGTCAAAATGCTAAGGTTACCAGTGTGTAGTTGTGCATATATATCATACTTTATTTAATCTGGCCTGACGTGTTTCTAAAATTGATTTAGCCATGATAGACAAAGCAAAAGTATTGAATGCGCTTTAAATACTGCACATTTTTGTTAAGAAGTTACTGATATTGTATGCACATGTTGTACATTATTGAAGGCAATGATAGCACACAGTTTTTAATTATGAGTGATTTATTTTGGGATATTGTGGACTAAATTCTTTCTGCCTTTGGAGGTGTTTTGAAGTCCTACAAGGTCATATATTATTATTTGTTTTCATTGTTTGTTATGATCCTGACGATCCTCATATTTTCTCACCAATTGAAAACAAGAAATCAAGAAAATAGCTTTTATGGAAAGATCATCAAGTCCAGTTGAGATCTTGAGAAAACGACTTTAGTTATGTCGAGATCATGAGAAATTTAGGTCAGTATTTCAAGAAAACAATTTCCTCTAGATCTAGACCTTTTTCCATTTTGACTTCATTTTCTCTAGATCTTGACATAAAAGTTGAGTCAAGATCTCAAGAAAACAACTTTTGTTTTGCTGAGATGTCATGAAACAATTGAAAATCTTGATAAAGCAATCGTGTTACTCTGAAATTGAGAAAAATAAGGCAAGGTCTTGAGAAAACTTGTTGTGGAGATATCACAAGAACAAAGTAAAAACTGGAGAAAACAACAAATTGTTATCAAAAGATTACAAGAAAATTAAGTAAAGAGCTCAATAAACAATCTTTTGTTATTTCAAGAAAATCTGCTTGTTTTGTTGAGATCACAAGAAAATTAAGTCAAGAAAGGGTTACATGGACCAGGTCAAAATACAGTCTTTTATGTCTCGATCTCAAGAAAACCGTTTATGTTGAGATCACATGCTGGCAGACACTTCTTCACTTCGTTCTCCCTTGTCCATTTTCTGTCTCATTTTCTTCCTCTGAGAGACTCTGGCAAACAAATGACTTACGTTTTAAAGGAGTAGTTTACACAAAAATGCATATTTTGTCATTTATTTACCCTTGTGCTGTTTGAAACTCCTTTTTTTATATCTGTGGAGGAATAAAGGAACATTTTTTGAAAGATATCTTAACCGCTCTTTTCCATATAACTAAATCGAATGAGGACTCGGCCTGTCAAGCTTCTAAATGCTTCACAAAGGTAGCCCATATTATTTGTATGCTATATTGCAACTCTTAGTTTGTAGCTTTATGTTGGTAGCAGACTAACTGCTGGAGATGGAAGAATAACTCTCCCTCTCACCGTCCCTATCTCTTCCGCTCTCAACTTCCTGTACGGTAGATTTATTAGTTGAGCAGAGGCCCAAGGCTGTCACCTCACAGCGCACTTTCAAATCAATAATTGGAAATATTAATTATCGCAGCTGGGATGCTTCAGTCAAAAGGTGTTTATTTCCCTATTAGGAATAACAGAGGAGAAGGGGCTGTGATGGCCTGCTAATGCTAAATAATGATCAGGGAATAGGCTGTTATCTCACTGTTAAACTCCAGCCAATCCGCCGGCACACTCTCTCCCTCACACACATACACACAAACGCATAAGACGCCCTACTCTTAATTAGACAAGCTTGTTCACAGCAGGGTTTCTATATTTTTATTTATTTATTTGTTGTTTAATAATTGTTTATAGTAGTTGTTTAAAATTAATTAGTCAAATATTAACATTGTCTACTATCGTGTTAGGGTATTTTAGAGAACATATGCAGCGTTTAGTTTCACTTTTTTATTTGAGTCAACAAAAATATAGATTTTTTTTTTCTCACTGCAATTTTTTGTTAACTATATGTAAAGTTTGGGATCAGTACGTTTTATTTTTATTTATTTTTGTCAGCCACAGCACTGAACTGTTATAAGTTGTGAAACATTTTAATAATGCATGTGAATGAAAAAAGGGATGTGGTGCGAAACGCCTTTTGAAAATGAAACCCAGCAGGTGAGCAAAGCTCAAAGTCTGTTTTAACAGGATTCTGCAAGCCGCGACTCAGGACGCCACTGACCTGGAAAAAAAATAGTGTACAATAAACATCCTTGTTTGGCTGCTATGGAAAACAATGTCTTTTTCTCATTCACAGTTTGTATAACCACAGCAAACCATACATTTCATCCATGTTGACTGTTTGTCCTGCATGCAATTTATGACAGAACGGCATAAAACAAATATGGGAATTATTTCACATTCATCGTAGACGGAGGCAACCAGGCACAGTCCCGATTTTATTCGGAGCAGCTTGTTCTGGATTTCTATCTACCCCAGCACAGCGGTGCCTAATCAAACATCACTACAGGAGAACAGACTGTCTCTCAGGAGAATGGCTGTTTCATATCCCCCACTGTATTTTGTTTACCCTGTTTGATAGCTCCCCCTTTTGAAAGACGGCAGCACAGCAAACAACGTGATTATCGAGTATTGTGTGCTTAAAGAAACAGATGACAAGGACAAAGAGACAGTTGGTCCCGTAGCTACATCAGAAATCCCGAAGAATGCATTCCCAAACGCGCCGGTCGGGTTTGCTTTGGACCGAAGGATCGTGTGCATCATCCCAAACGAGATGCAACTGACACACTCCTGTTGGGACGTGGGGATTTGAATTGTTCCGCTGAGTTTAAACAACAGATTGGCAAACACAGGGACGCTGGTACTTTTGCTGCGGGCGGGAAACGTATAAGTGTGCGTTTCCGCCAGCACAAGTCTATCAGCACATGTGGGGGAGCAATAGGGTGGAGTCACGGCTCTGGAAATGCCACTCAACTACGAAACAATCTTATCTGGCAGTTGCAGGCAGTTCTCCTTGGCCTTCCATCCTCTACAGCCCACTCCATCCTTCTGTTTTTGTCCTGGACCTCGGTGCATTCACCAGTCCGAGTGTGGAAACCTTCTTGAATCTATCACAATTAGAACACGGTGTTGTTGTTGTTGTTTTTTGCAAGGAACGCAGCTTAAGGCGAACTCATTCGTTTTATCTTATGAGTAAAGAACGCTTGGGCAATAAAGGCACAAAAGCAGCAGAGAGACGTAGTGAACTCTCAGGACTGAAGCTAAATTAATGCTTTCCCTGTCGACAGCACGAGTTTGTCAGCTGCTGGTCGTTTTGTTTCTGGTGCATGTAAATGTGTGTGAAATGAGCGTGTTTACAGCATAGAGGGCATTTATGGATAGGATGGCCTTTGTCGATTATGTACCCACCACTTTATGAAATTGTTTGCTGAAGTGATGCAACCATATTCAAAATGTAATAAAAAAATCCTTGATTTTGTAATCTTATTTATTTACTTATTTATATCTGGACATAAATAAATGTTGTCTCAAATAGTTAGGAGGCCGAGTTAAAAAAAAAAACATAGCAATTCAATGTTTAAAAAAAAATGTTTGGTATTCTTTATATACTATTATAGTATTCATTAATAGTTTGAATTAGCTTTATATTTTTATATTTTCAGTTTTCATGTTAAAGTTTAAGTTTTAGTATTTTTATGCCCTTTTGTAATTTTTTTAAAGTTTTTTTTTTTTTATATTTCATTAAACTATTTTTATTTCAGGTTTAGTTTTAGTCATTTTAGTATTTCAAACGACACTAAACTTATTTTATTTCAAATAGGTGCCAAGGCTGCATTTCAAGTTTTTCATTTAATATTTAGATTTTATGTCAGCTTTATTTTAATTTACAAAATGATTTTTAACAGTTTTAGTTTGTGTTAGTTACAGGTATAGTTCACCCAAAAAGATTTTTGGTCCCCATTGACTTCCATAGTATTTATTTTTTTATTTAAATTTTTTAATGGCAAATGCTCTCCTACAGATATTATATAAACTATTTATCACAAAATATTCAAAGATCATGTTTAATTATTCATATATTTTGTTTTTGACTAATTATATTATAATGTATTATATTTACTTTATTTGAAAGCTTGATAACTTACACATATGGCATAACATATTCTCTCTCTCTCTCTCTCTCTCTCTCTCTCTCTCTCTCTCTGTGTGTGTGTGTGTGTGTGTGTGTACCTGAAGTGTACTCCATCCCATTAGAAGTGAGAAAAATGCAATAAACTGAGTTCCGTCAATACTAAATGTACAAGGGAGAAACACATTGCTCTTAGGAAAACAAATGGACCATTACGTTAGCATTTTATGACCAGGACAGTGACTAGTTAGAGAGGTGAATCCATAAACCATACATGAAATTCCAATGCGTTAGGAATACATCTCACTGATGGCGTTTACAGATATCAGGTAGTTCTGAATGCATTCCCTTGCAAAACAGAATCTCCTTTATTACCAGGCATTTCATCCACAGAGTTGCATGCATATTGCGATGTGTCTATAAAAGCGTCTGTTTTGTCTAATGTGGGCCACTGTTTGTGTTTGTCAGATGATTTGTCTGGAATGGTTATATCTCACAATTATGTCTATTGGATTGTTCTTGTCTTTATGCTTGAGAACGTCTGTTCATCGCAATGGAGAAAACTCTTGCAGTGCAGCACCATTGTAATGTTTTAATGTATTTCAAAGAGACAATTTTATTTATTTTTAACTTTTCCTTTAACCGAAGTGTAAGACAAAGCTACTGAACTCCGACCTTCAGAAGAATTACATCTTTTGCCTTTTCCTCTTCGCACAAAGACCCTGCTAGTTATTATTTACGATGGATAAATTTATGGAATAATTTCTCAGAGGAAGGTTATTCGGTTCCTCAAGGTGAAAATGGATACATTTAACACTTAATGAATCTGGCCTGGCCCTCTTCCTCATATATCAGCATGCTATTAAGGCATTTTAAAATCCCATTATGGTGTTTCTCCTTGAACAAGTCATGCTTTTATGGGACTGGCCTGTCTTTAAAACCGACCTTTTTCAGTTTGCTCCCCCCCCCCCACAATTGGACAGTAAAAGAAAATATGTTGAGGAGAAAGAGAAAATGTTGATCATGTCGTATCTCAAACGTTTCCCTGGAGCTTGAGTTGGCGTCGACGAGATGAAAGTTGCTGCAGCATTCAAAAAGGCTTAATTTCAGGTTACAGATGGCTGGGGAGCCTGCAAAGGGCACTTCGCAAATTTGGGTAATCTTGTCGCAAATCTCTGCACAGCTCTTGGCCCTTTTTCATGCAAACTGGGCCTGCTGTGTTGCTATTAGCAGTTTGTTTTGGATCGATATAAAGCTCCCGTTGGATTACAATTCTTGGGAATGGATGTTACAGTGTAAAATAGGCCTTTAGGACAGAATCTGCCCTGTTTTTCAACAATTAAAGAAAGTACTCTTTAATGTAACCATATCTTTAAAACTCTATATTAATCAGCATTTATGAAAATTAATCAAATATACACCATCACAAAATGAACCCTGATGGAAAGGACATAAAATAGTCACTTTATAAAGTTGCTGTACTGCTCCAATAGTCTGCACTTTTACAGTATTCCTTTGTGCATTACATCCCCTGGTAGGAATAAAAGGGAGAATAGAAAAACCCTTTGAACATCCTTTGATTCTGCAGCAAAATTCGTTTGAATCCTTGAACGATGGGCAAAAGAAGAAAAACAAACAAAAATATATATTTCTTTCTGTTTTGCTCAAGTTTGTAGAATAATAACCAGTCAAGAAAACTTCAACCTTTACGGGGATAATGGGAAAAAAAATTGTTTAGTGAAATACGGAGCACAAAAACTGTGATGACAGAGGCATCTAATCCAACAAATGCTATTCTTATCAGGCTTTAGTAGATTACCGTGAGCCTTCTACCCACAGAATCCCTCCTTGCCAGACACTCTCCACAGCCTAAGGGGCAGGGATCAATAGGGCTTCATTGATATCTTTCTCTCTCTCTCTCTCTTGCGACTGCCTCCACTTTTAATTGTTGCATTTCACTTCCTCCTTGCCACCATCTCTAGAGACTGTAACCAAGTGAGCACTGCGAAGCAAACACAAAAAAGCTTGCTGATGAGACCATAGATTTTTTGAGGGCAGATGGACTTTAAGCTAAAGAAGCTAATTTTATGCTTGTCATATTCGATTCCTGATTTGGAAGTGTAATTTTGGCTAAAAGTTTTAGAGATTTCAGTCTTTACCTATGGAAGTAGATGAGAGCTACACCTATAGTAGCTGCCCGGATCATAAGTAATATGGTTTCTGAGTGAACTGACTTACCTGACAAGAGACCAGGTAATAGAAATCAGGGGTGCCTTTAGGGTTTTGTCTGGAGGTACGATTAGAAACCTGGCCATGTCCCCATAGGCCCTGGCACTGATTGAATGCTTAAATAAAATGGTAGTCAATGCAAACACAGGATATTTGTAAATGCTTCTATTTCAGATGGAGAGAACAAGAGTTGTGCCTGGAGTAGCATGTCAAAAATAGAAACAGTGTGCGGGTAAACTGAAGACATGATGGTACAAATCACCACTCTTGTATTTTGTAAGTTTAAGGGATGCCATGTGCCCTGCAAACCGACATGTGGATCTTTGCATTTTATCAAAATTTAGGATTTTTTGTGACGGACATAGGCTCAATAGTTTGTTGGCTTATTGTGGTGACAGTGGTTGCCTGTGCCTGAACTAACCCCTTGTCTTGTCTATACTGTTTTTCTTCTTCCAGATGACTCGCCCCATCCAGGTGAAGCCAGCTGACAGCGAGAGCCGTGGAGGTAGATTGTCTTGTTCTTTTATTTTTTTCTTGATGTATCTTTTGTATGAACGTACATGAACTTTACTTGCCTTTCTCCCTGCTGAAAATATCAAAACTGCCCACCAGTGTTGTGTTGTGTTTTGGATGCTGGTACCCAATATGAGATCTTGGTGTACTGATGAACCCACCAGGCATTTAGACAGTTTTAGTCAGTTAGTTCCAGAAGGATCGTGTTGGTCTAAAACAGATCCACCTGCTAAATTATCATAACTTTGCATGGGGTCTTGTCAGCAGGGCTTTTACTCACCTACCTTCCTATCTTTACAATTCTCTTTCTCTGACTCTCTCTCAGTCTATCTGATGGATGCCCAGATTATTCATTTTAATTAAGGAGGCTGTGGTGCTAGTGAACGGAAGGGAAGTGGCTTCTGCTGCCTGTCTAACCTTGCTCCCCTTGCCAAACCCATTAACAACACACTGTAAATTAAAAAGTAATTAGCTTAGATATTGAAACGGGAGCCCTGAGCCCCAGACCCCCAACTTGATTTCTGGTCAAATCAAGGGGCATATTGTAAACAAAAGGTGTAAATGCCATAGGGATAGAATATGGTAGGTGGAAGGTAGAGAGAGGTTGGCTGAGGATGCACAACTTGCCTAACAATCAATTATATTGCAGGACACTTGCCAAGATCCTTAACTCTGGGTCTCTAGCATGTTTACTGGAAATAGATCCGTCTATTGAAATCACCCACACAAACATCCTGGGGTGGAGGATTTATTGAACTTGAACAGGTGTAAAAAAAGAGCAAAATAGGTATTTTTCTAGCTCTACTTTTTTTTCTTCTGATGGTCTAAACCAGGGATTGGCAACTCTTCACCTATGGGACCACTCTCCCGCAGATTTCGATTCCAGCCCTAATCAAACACACCTGAACAATCTCTTCGGATAATTTGGAACTAAAATCTGCAAGGCAGTGGCCCTCTAAAAGCAGAGTTGCAGATAGATAGATAGATAGATAGATATGACCACCTGGCAGACAAAAGAATCTTTAAGGGAATGACATAAACCATCAGACATGGGTCAACAAAATCTCAAAAAGTTTTCACTGGCAATTTTTGGGAAATGTTAAATGTCAAAGTCCCACATCCAAATGGTCCATCCCAGCAGTAGACAAGCAGGCCTTTGTAGAGGAGATTGATGCCTCATAAAACCCCATTGATTTTGCCATTGTGGAGGTGTGTGTGTTCACATTGACTCTGACACTTTGCTGTCTTTGGACTTCCCTGTGAGTGGCCAGCCTTAGCGCTCCCTAGGCACCTATTGGGTTTCCTTGGGTCCCTTATTGCCTTCCTCTTGGTGGCCATGTTGGAGATGGAAAGTGTGCTTAGGTCAGGCCCAATAGTTGCACATCATCCTAAATGAACAGTTCAGAGTAGCACCCCAGGAGCAATCCAACACCGTTGTGACTTTAATGGTTGCCGGGGATTTCTTTCCCAACCCTAGGCCAATCCTAGAGTATCCTGCTTTGACAGACTTGCTACTGCTTTAGGCAGTGCTTGCTAGCTATATGCGCTAATGCTGCTTTTTCTTCATGGGCACGTCCTCTAGTCCCTAAGGTAGCTGAGGATCCATGTGTTAGGACTTAATTACGTTACTCTCTCTAATTCCAAGGTGGCACCCAGACGGACACTGGTTATTCTCTCGAGTTCAAGTGGGTTGACTGTTGGGACCCTCAGTGGCTCCAGTTCTAATTATGCTCATAATCTCATTAAGTGGTTGAAATGTCACCACACCTGTTCAAAGAAAAACAATGGAAAATTCCTTCTAAACCTCATGGAACCTTCTCCACAAGGACTTTCTGTCAGTGGTTATTAAGTCTATAGAGCAAATGTGATTAAATTGTTCTTCTAAATGCTTTTAAAAAAATCATCATTGTAATCATTGCCAACCACATGCTTTTGGCCGTGCACTAATATTCCATGACTTGCTGTTTGGGTGGTTCTTGTACCATGGCTGTTTTGTTAGCAAAAATTTAAAGGACTTCTGCCCAAGTAAGTGTGTCCATGCTGAGCAGAAAAGGAAGGGAATTTGAAAATAGAAATTAAAGTGTATTTGATTGACAACTCCCTCTGTACCATCTGAGCCTTTTTATATTAGTCCTCATCTCCAGATAACAGCATGTTTGCCTTATTGAACACTTTTCTATCCTTGCTCTGTTATGCAGCATGTGTCATTAAAAAGAGCTTTGGGGACAGATTGTACACTCACATACACACTCTCTCTCCCTCTCCCCTGGTATCTCCGATATGAAACAGATTGATTTTGCTTCACAGGCAGGCCTGATGACTGGCACAGGCTGGATATAAAGGTGGCTGCTATTGCTTCTTGAAGGGCTGTTCAATGTCTCTCAGAGGTATTTGAGCCCTAACACAGGATAAATCACAAAGTCCCACCCTTTTGAGTAGATACCCCCACACTAACCATCTTGCCTTTTTAGTGGAATCATCTCAATGACGGGTTTCATGTCTTAATTTTCCCTCCTAGCCTAGAAATAACATAGAATTACTCCACACAGGCCAGTCAGTACAATATATGGATTTTCCAAAACTCAGTCCATTGAAGCAGTTGTTGGTGATCCTCCTGTTCCCCTTAATCACGTGTATTCTGTGCATGTTCTTGTGCATATCATGGACATATTTAGAATCCTGCCTTACATTTGGAATTAAGTTCCAATTGATGTCAAATTAAAATTTTGCCAAAATCTTGTGCTTCAACACATATTGAAAAATATGCACATGCTCAACCTCTCAAATAAAATGGAACAGGTCAATTTTCCCCTCAGCGCCTTGACTAACTGCTAGGTTCCACTTGTGGTTAAGATTTAGCCGCACTTCACCATGCCTGCATTATCTCCATTCTAAAGGATAGTGGGCATGATTGCATGAATTTGCTCGGATGTGACAGTCAGAGGTAGATGTGGAGTGTGTCAGTGAGTGGGGTGAACACTGCGGAATAATGAGTTAATCGGAAGGAACCCTCTTTCAACATACTCATGCATGCTAGCTTGCATGCTAAAAGAAGTTGTTGGCGGAATAAGCTTGTAATAAGAACAAAACAACAAGTACAGCAGACGTAATTATAGCTTTTCCTCAGAAAAGGGAAAAAAAGGGTCCAGATTACTCCTTTCAATTACACTTTGCTGGTTCAAATGTCTGACAAATATATGCTAATCCTCTTCACACACAAACATTGGCTATGTTGCATGTTTAAAAACCCATCCACCTAGCTGTGAGTATTCTATGAGTCATCCATATTCACATAGCATTTCTATCAGAGTATCAATGTTTGCAGTAGCATTACCAGCTCCATTTGGCACAGCGGAATAAAGTAGCTCAAGATATATCATGGCATCTGCTCCGTAAATACAGTGGGGCAAATAAGTATTTTTTGTAAGTGGGAAAACTTGAAAAATCGGCAGTGTATCAAATACTTATTTGCCCCACTGTATATAGTTTCAAACAGAATGTTAAAGGGATAATTCACCCAAAAATTATAATGACCCCAAGATTTTCTCACCCTCAAGCCATCCTAGGTGTGCATGACTTTCTTCTTTCAGATGAATACAATCTGAGTTATATTAAAAAACGTTCTGGCTCTTGAAGCTTTATAATGGCAGTGAATGGGTGTTGAGATTTTAAAGCCCAAAAAGTGCATCCATCCAACATAAAAAAAAATGCTCCACACAGCTCCGGGGGGTAATAAAGGCCTCCTGAAGTGAGTCGATGCGTTTGTGTAGAAAAATATCCATATTTTTAGCTTTAGTTTGCATTAGTTTTGGCGTCTACATTTGGGGGATCAGAAATAAGGTACCTTGTATCTTAAGGTTTCCAAACACTGTAGAAGCAATTTGACTTCAATTAACATTTCAAGCCAGCAGGTTCCCAGACAGAGGACGACACCTCAAGGAACATCTTTCAACCACTGATTTTCTCGTAATTCTCAGCCTCAACGTGCACGTAATCGCACGCGCAGCGGTCGGGAATTCATTTCAGCCCGCCTGTGCAAGCGGACCACCAAAGGTTACTGTTGAACACAAGAAGTAAAGGTCAGAAATCATGTTTAGTTTTCCTCCAGCTGCGAGGTAATTCCAGCCAGCAGATTGTGTCCCCGCCGAGGCAAGGCAGAGGAGCCTGGCACAGAAGGGTGAGCAGGCACAAGGTTATCCAGTCAGTACTGCCGCCACAGCCCCTTTGCTGTCACCCCTAATAAGAACTGCTCCCTTATCACTGCTACAATCACCTTTAGAAACAAACTCTTCTTGCTTTTTCCTTAGAGAAAGGCATGGACAAAGGTGACTGGGTTTCAGCCTGCCATTCTCATAATGGGTTATCTGCTTGTATCAAGCGGGAAGACTGAAGATAGGTTGATGGAACTTGTTTTCCTCTATCTCAGACTAAAGAGTTTGGAAAATACAAGTCAGATTGAATAACGTAGGTGTTGCTATTTGTGTTTCCTCTTTCTAAGCCTCTTATCACACCTACCATTAACCCTAAATAGAATCACTGGCATTGCTTCCAGGTTGTTTAAAGCAACAGTTCACCCATCCCTGTGGAAAAAAAGAGAAAGAAAACTGTCATGATTACTCACCGTCATATTCTGCATCTGTTGCATATGATTGCTGGAGAACATTGTTCTTACATGTATACTCCGTTTTACTGGGCTGCTGTTGCTAAGTGGGCCAATGTGGTGGCTGATTGCATGGGCTCTGAACGAGCTCTTGAGGTGTTCTGATTGGTCGGACAGGTCAAAAAGAGCGGAGCCAAATCACTGCAATCACAGGCTACTGCCTCTCTCAGTACTAATGATAGTCCTTCATATGCGGTCATCTCATTAAAGCTATCATGTTCACTAGTACACACACTCATGCACACACACAATATGTCCGGCATATTCAGGACACATGAGGACATATTTCATCTTACATGTGCAAGCCTGCCACAAAAAAACTGTCAGTCTCACCTTCTTACACATGAAGGACAAGATAGATTTGGGGATCCACTTTACGCACACACACACACACACACACACACATGCATGTGATGCATGCATCTAATTAATAAATTGAATTGCAAACGTTAAAATCAAAATAATTTATTTATTAATTATAATTTTATCATTATAATTTTATTATGCAATTAATTCAAGGTAGGTTCTATAAATTCCTGTGGATCAGTTCAAAATGTCTAATTCAGTCAATCGATACATAACTGAACTGTGATGGAAAGATTTGGTTGTGTTATCACTTCATAATGATAATATATATATATATATATATATATATATTATTGATATAATTGGATTATTATTATTGCTATAATTAATGTTGTATTATTATTATTATTTTGAAACATAATGTGATTTGCAATATTGCAATATTTTTATTTATCAATTATGTGTAGGTAATTATTTATATATTTCAAAATTATTCAAACTTCAAACCTTTCTGCTTTTTTATTTTCATTAAGGTATATTTATAATGTTTATTAAACAATTTTCTCATGGGTACAATTGGCTTTGCCCCATGTAAGTTTTACGATCCTTGTGATTGCATTTGATCCCCACAATGTAGGTAAAACCTGACCTAGACACACTCATAAAATTGAGAAATGTTCTTTATAAAACAATATAACAGACACAGTAATGGCGACACACACAAACAGGAGTTCACACAGTCAGGGTAGTGCGTTGGAGTGTCCGAAAAGCCCAGATGGGGCGGGCCAGAGCCGGGCGCTGTGCGGGGAGAGCAGCTCCTTTAGCAGATGGGAGGAGATTACGACAGACTACATCCAGAACAGCTTTGAGACCCAGCTCATCCTAACACACTGCCTGCGAGTCTTACATCACACACGCAGACACACTTTTTGGCAGGCCTGAATATACCTCAAGGTTTTTCTGTGGCAAGTGAGCAAACTCAGCCTGATGAATATTACATGTAAAATCCAAGGATGGATTACAGCACAAGCATCCTTAGACATATTACGAGTCAGAATTCAGATTTAGTCAGCGTGTTGCTTTTATAAACCCCAGGTTTTTTCTGTATTTGCCTTGAATTTGTACACTATTTCCCCCTTTTTTCTTGCACCTTGGATTGATGTTACACTGTATATCTATCTGTCTGTCTGTCTGTCTGTCCATCTATAGATAGATAGATAGATAGATATAGACACACACGTTGCATATAGTATGACATCATATATATTACGATTTTTACTGCTTTTTATCTTCTTTTGTTCTAATTGCTTATTATTGGATTTTATTATTTTAATAAATTAAATATATATATATATATATATATATATATATATATATAT
>NW_015505260.1:162245-179677 GCF_001515645.1 Sinocyclocheilus grahami | reverse complement strand
CTCAAATTTTTTTTTTGTAACAGCACAGTCGCTTTGAACTGGCAAACAACCTTGTTTCAGAGACTGGCAGAGATTTTAAGCACAGTCTGAGGGGCCGTCTAATTTATCAGTAAGAAAGATTTCCAATAAGTGCTTTTATCTGTATTTCTTTTATTCTATAATTTACCACTCTTTAATTTTTTTAAGCTAGAAAAACATCTCTAAAACACTCTGAAGGAAGTTAGGAAAATAAATATGCGACAGTTAAGAGGAAGTCAAATGACAGCATATGCTGTCTGCTTCTTAATAGAGAGTGTGTGAAAATGAGACTAATGGACATCTGGAGAACACTGCTGGATGAAAAGATAAGCGGGTCGTTTTTCCCCCAAGTGTGTCCGTACAGGATAATAATGTATTCACTAACAGTGCATACACACTTTTATTTATTTATTCATTAAATATAATAATACATAAATACATAATACATAATACATAAATATAAATTATTTTATATTTAATAATGCATACACATTTATTTATTCATTAAATATAATAATACATAAATATATAATAATACATAATACATAAATATAAATTATTTTATATTTTATATTTAATTTAAAATATATATTTGGCGTGAGCTCATGACTAATAACAGAGATGCACTATCATAAAAAGGAACCAGGGATCCCAGTCTTGGAAAGGACGTAGCGTACGTGATTGGTTGAAGAATCAATGCTTACGGCCTCACGCAGACCGGCGACATGTTCGTCTGAGATAAGAAGCTCTGTTCCTTTATATCTTTTCAAATAATGTTTTTGGTCTGGCAGTGAGTACGTGTAAAGTTTAGGAGATGCAGAGATTGCATGTATGCGTTGCAAATGGAACGGGCATTGAATGAATCTGGTTCTGGTTCTGATTCAATTTAGCATCTCCAGTTTGTTTAATGATTCTTTTAGTAGTTTTATGGAAGTGTTAACATTTTGATTTATGTCAGAAGTATCTCTTGTGAGTCAGATTCAGGATCCGCTCTGTCTGATTCAATGAGTTGTAGACTGATTCAAACTCAGTCTAAGTAGCATACTAGCATAAAACCTATACTATTTCTGCAGTATATACACAAACGAACTTTGGTGTGTTTTGAAACAATTTTCACTCAGAAATTGCAAGTGAATTTCACAAATATTTACAATGAAACGGCGAGTAACACATTGAATTCAATTTAATATTTTAATAATTTTAAAGCAGAATGACTAAAATATTATTTTTAAAAAAACATTCTGAATTCTGACTTTCTCACCATTTTTTTGAGTTTATGCCTCAATTCTTTTCTTTTTCTTGTCTACATCTGCTACGGCGATGAAACAATGGCAGACTGATGACAGCTCAGCTCACTCAGGGCGGTCTGAGGTAAGACGCCAGTCCAGTCGGTGCTGAAACGCTACGGTCAATCAAACTATCATGGGAGGGGCCTGTTTTTGTGACGTCACACAGATAGGCATCTGAGATTGGCTCGATTTGAGAAAGGGGTAAATATTTTAGTAGATTAAAAAAAACACTGAGTGGATTTTTATCATTATAGGGTGGTTGTGTACACACACTGCCAACACACATTTCAGTTCAAACAACTTGTAAAAGTGCATGTAGCATCCGATGACCCCTTTAATATTTATTATTATTTTCTTTAATTTAATATTATTATTATTTTTTGCACATTCAAATCATTGTCAATAAGACTGCAAATGTGCATTTCGAAGATAAATACAGTCAACTTTGATTTCATGCTAAAAGATTTTTTTCTGTTTAAGTATTTATTTAAAAATGGAACCGATTCTGAATTCCCAGCCCTAGTTTCAAGTAGTTTAAAAAACACCATATTGTTGAATAATTAAGAAGGTTACGGATTAAATAAATATCCATGTGTTTTTTCCCGACAGATGGCATAACATTATTCTGTAATAAATCGGCTTGAAAGTGGTTTGAAACAATCAATAATTTTTTTCTCCTGTTTATTTAAGAGAAACAGAATTGCATTTGCCAGTTCGTCATGTCTATCATCCACATGGATAGAGCAGTTCTGTAGTAATTTGTTGTATTTTCACCTGAGATTTTGGAGGGGATATTTATTATTATTTTCTTTAATTTAATATTATTATTATTTTTTGCACATTCAAATCATTGTCAATAAGACTGCAAATGTGCATTTCGAAGATAAATACAGTCAACTTTGATTTCATGCTAAAAGATTTTTTTCTGTTTAAGTATTTATTTAAAAATGGAACCGATTCTGAATTCCCAGCCCTAGTTTCAAGTAGTTTAAAAAACACCATATTGTTGAATAATTAAGAAGGTTACGGATTAAATAAATATCCATGTGTTTTTTCCCGACAGATGGCATAACATTATTCTGTAATAAATCGGCTTGAAAGTGGTTTGAAACAATCAATAATTTTTTTCTCCTGTTTATTTAAGAGAAACAGAATTGCATTTGCCAGTTCGTCATGTCTATCATCCACATTGATAGAGCAGTTCTGTAGTAATTTGTTGTATTTTCACCTGAGATTTTGGAGGGGAAAAAAAAATCTCTTTAATTCATCGCATGGACAAAAAAACTTGGACTCCATTATGGACATCTGTCTCCTATTAATGTTGTGAGGGAATAAGGGAGAAGCAAAATATGCTTAAAGGAGAATTAATTTAGGGGAATGCAGGGACTGATTCAGAATGTTAACACAAAACCTTGAAGTCTCTGCTGGAGTGGGAATGAGCAAGGCCAATGTAATCTGGAGAGGCTTTTTAATCCACGCCGCACGCCTGCTGTAACTCAGAGCTACTGACAACAAGCATCAAACCGCGGTATATCAAATCAAGCTCCAGAGGACTGAAAAGTCCTGGCCGCTTTAAAACTGACTGTTCCTGTCCCAGGCTGAGTGGAAACTCCTAGCTGTGAAACGCCAGTGTCTTGCCAGTTGCCAGCATGAAATCTAATGGCAGTTCCCTTTGGCAGCTGTCAGGTCATGTGTCCACTGCTTTTCTAGGGGTAAATTTGGTACAATCTGCATTCTTGGTTTTGCACTGTGGGATCGCCACCATTAATAATAATGTTTAGAATAAACACCTCTGTATGGGCATTTTCATACAGAAATGATGAATTATTAATAATTTTGGATGACTAATTACATAATTAATAATTATATAATAATTAATAATATTTTTTCCCCTGAATTTAAGATACATTGTAGAACCAACACAAATGGCTATGAAAATAAGGATTTTGTTAGGGTTGGTTATTTATTTATTTATTTACTTAGTAAATAAGTTTAATTTTAGCACAAACCAGACTTTTACAAAACTCTAGTGGCCCTAAAAATATGGATTTTGTTAGGCCAAAATATTTTTTGTTTATTTGTTCATTTGAACATTTGTAATAAATTAGTATATTACAAAATAATATTCTAAAAGATATATTATAAAATATCATACATTTACTAATTATATTTTAATATTTTAGTATTTCAATATTTTTTTTATAATTTTGTATGCATAATAGATCAATTATATGTATATGCATAATATGCCTACCAAAATATTCTTAATGTTTTTTAATTTATTGTTTTATTTATACATTTTATTTATTTGTTCATGAATAATTAGAATTCATTATTTTACATGCAAGCAAATGTTTTATAATAATAATAATAATAATTAATAAATATATTATTATGATTGTTGTTATTATTATCATTATTATTATTCTTATTCTTATTATATTAATTATAGTAACTATTAAATTATTACAAATATATAATTACAAAATGTTATTAAAATATATAAATATCATAAAACAATGTTGTGATTGTTTATTTATGTATTTGTTTTAGTATTTATCAATTCTCTATATTTATATAAGAAAAATCACAATTATTTTATTTATGTTATTCTTCAAACGATTTATATTATAAATTACATGTAGATGTGATTTTTATTTTGTGGCAGGGGTCACCAGACTCGGTCCTGGAGGGCCGGTGTCCTGCTGAGTTTAGCTCCAACTTACCTCAACACATCTGCCTAGAAGTTTCTAGTATACCTAGCAAGACCTTGATTAGCTGGTTCAGGTGTGTTTGATTAGGGTTGGAGCTAAACTCTGCAGGACACCGGCTCTCCAGGACCAAGTTTGGTGACCCCTGTTTTATGGTTACATCTACGGCCCCGTCCACACGGAGACATGTTTAGCTCTATATGCATACATTTTGTATCGTATAGACGTTTCGTCCAGACGGATCTGGCGTTTTGGGAGAGTGAAACCGATATTTTTTGAAACCGGGTCCCAGAGTGGATAAATCTGAAAACGACGCCCTTGCGTTTTTGTGTGTACAGCGAATCCGTATATTTTCTGTGATGATGATGTCATCACCCCACGTCTCGCCCCTAGTCAGACACTGCTACATCACGTAACAGCAAAAAAAACATGAACAAACACTGAACTATTGTCTTTTTTGTTAACTAACATTAACACAGATTAATAACTGTATTGTTCCATGTTCATTTGTATACCGCGCGCAAGGTTTATGCACATAGTCCAAGTCTTCTTCTCTGTTTTTAGTGTATCTCTGTGGCAGAATTACAGTGCCACATGCTGGTCTGGCATGTATACAACAGCGTTTTGTGTCGGTTTTGTGGTTTTGTGTGGACGCAGATATTTCTTGAGACGAGGGGGAAAAAAAGATTGGATAGGGAAAGCTTTGGCTTTGTGTGGACGTAGCCTTAGCATTTTGCTTTATATAAGAATAATTATAATTCTTTATATTTATTTTATTCATTCTACATTAGATGCATACAATTATATTTTGCACACACACAATATATATATAATATACAATATATTATACGTAATAACTTATTTATAATATATTTTTGCAAACAAAGTATTAGAAATGACATAAGTGACCTTCAGGTCTTGATAGTGAATGAGAACCACGGTCTTAAACGTTTTTCACATTTCCATGTAGAAGAGTAAACTGAGCATTCACCCATCTTTATATTACTTTTTCTTTGCTTCTATTTACTGAGCAATTGTAGAAAAGAGGTCTGCTAGTTGGCAGACGAGTCAGGTGCTTCTCCATAGTGTGAACGGCTTTTCCATAGTGTGAAGAGACACATTTACATTTACGTTTTTGACTCAAAATGCTGATGAATAACCTGTTGTGCATAAACTGAAATCAAACCCTGTCACCTCATTAAATGATAAATGTTCTTACAGATTTCTTGATTTGCCTCGCTCTCTGATATTGCAAAGGATCATTTGAGGTGTTTCACAGCAGAACTGTGGCACGTTCACTCTGTAGGGGGGATGTGGCTGGCTGTTCGGCCCCTATCTGAATGACATTAATGAAACGTGAAAGGGAGGTAATCACAGATCACAATATTTTGCACTTGCTGCGAGTTGCATCCTCCACACAGGACGTTCCTCAGTCGCCGATGTTCTGCCATCAGTGTTTGCGTCTACATTCGTCTCACTTTCACACCACTGAATTTATTCTGAGAAAGGAAAAAATGAAATCGCATCATATGACCCCTTTAAATCACAGGTGCATTTGTAGACTTGAATATGTATTATAAATTATGAATATTTAAAATAATTTTCAATTACTATTATTAGAAATATATGATTAGAAAATAATCAAATGCATTGTAAATATATATATATTACATTATATATTATAAATAAATATAACACACACATATATATATATATTATAATCATAAAATACTTTTTGCAATTTTTGCATGTTTTATTCAACCCTAACCCTAATGTTTATTTAAGTATAATTATAATTTCTTATCTTTTACAAAATTATATGTATATACACGTGTAACAGAATTATTTAATATTATTTTAGTATTTAAAGTTTTTACCACGAGTACATTTAAAGAATAAAAGAGTTTTACCTGTATTATAATAACTATTGCATTATTAGAAATATATGATTACAAAATAATCAAATATATTAATATATTATACATATTTCATTACAAATACATTTTAATATATAAATAAACATTGTATTTATTATACCTTTTAATTATAATTTACAAATATCATAAAATACTATTATGATTTAATTGTAATTTATGATTATTTTTTAAATGTGTATTTAATTGTAGTATTTATCTAATAAATTCGATATATTTAACAGTAAATAATATTTTAGAAATTATATATATATATAAAAGCACATCATGTGTAAATAGCAGTAAAAAAATGTTTTCCACAAGTACATTTAAAGAAACTTTTATAGTTGCACTGTATTAATAAAAGTCATTTTTTCCTAAATTTATATCTGTATGTGCCATGTAAATAGCTTGTAAAGCTGATATGGCAATACATTTAAATACAACAATAACTTCACTTGCACATTGCACTAGCATGTACACTAGCCAGGTGTCCGCCTGGGGTTTTGCCCACCTTTCAGAAGAAGCGTGTTTGGAAACGGAGAGATGCTGGCATGCTCTGGAGGAAAGCAGCTGGATTAGGTGTGCCAGACATGCCACAAAACAGCTTTCTGGCACAAACCTGTGCCAACCTGAGATTGGCACTGATGCAGATACACTTACAAGTCGCATGTTAACATGGCGAATACACTGATGGAGAGCCTTTAAGACCATCTGCAGGGTTTAGATGTCAAACAGGCTCATAAGAAAAGCTTTGATGATGTATTTGAGCCTTTTTTATGTTTTGAAAGTGTGCAGGAAATTTATTCAAAAACACTTGCGATGATAAATGCATGCTAAAAACAACTCTTATTTTGTAAGGCGAGCTTATTTGTATCAATTGATCAGGCTGGCATTAATTATGACTTCCTCATATTTTCTGTTCCCCGGCAGTTTCTTTAAGTCATCAGGCACAGCATGAAACTATTGCAGCTCATAAAAACAGTCTCACCTTGCTGGTGAAATCTAAAGTGCGTCTCTAGTTGGTGTGAAAGCACTGCCAGTCTGCTGCAAATTAGCGCAGTTAAAGCGTGTTCATTGGCCCAAACATTTCCGAAGGCACTTTGCTTATCAGAAGCCTGTACGTGACTTGCATAATTCGTTAGTTCAACAAAAGAAGTTCAGTAGGGCGACCGTACTTATGCAGCTGCACTGCAAAGGTAAAATATGAGCTTTATGTAAAAATACCAACATCAGTTTTAGTCTAGATCACATTTCCTCATGTGAAACGAATCCTTTTGTGCAGTATCATTTCTTTCAATTCATTTGTATATTAGCATTACCCTGTTGAAATAATAAAAAGAAACATCTTAAACCAGCAAACCAGATGAAAAACAGCATCATGAGGCACTTTGTTTTTCTATGTGTACTTAACATCCGGTTTTATAGGTGTTACTTTCCACCTTCACCTCGTTTTTAAACATTTACATTTTTAATTTTTTTATTTAGCTTTAAAAAAAAAATCACATTAAATATTTAATTCTAGTCTGTTGCAATGTATTGGATTTTTTTTCTTTGTAATATTATTTGTAATATTCTGTATTCATTATATTTCCTGTTGAAGGAGTGTTTTACAGCAATTTAGCAATTCAACTACCAAAGAGAGTCAATGAAGCATAAAATGGTGGCATTTTAAAGTGAGTTGTTTTGCTTTTTTTTAATCTTGTTCATTATATGATAAATTTTGCAATTGCTGCAACCATTAACGTTAGGAAGTGACCCCTCAAAAATTACAATTTTGCCATTATTTACTCTCCCTCATGTTGTTCCAAACCTGTAGGACTGACTTTTTTCTGTGGAACAAAAAATAAGATATTTTGAAAAATGTTTTGTCAATACACTGAAAGTCAATGGGGTCCAAATGTTTTTGTTTTGGACCCCATTGACCTCCATTATATGGAGGGATGTAACAATGCACCCCGAGCCAGTGGAAAATCAATAAAAATTGTGACGATTCAAGTCGGTTGAGATGTTTAAGGAATCGCGATGCAATTGGCTGTTGTGGGGGTTTATATGATTGTATCTCTGAGGGGAACTGACTGTCTTCAGAAAAGTTTAGATGGTATTTTCTTTTCATCTCACCTTTGTATAATGCATATTAAAGTAGTGATTATAAGCCTAGCACTGCTTTGTTTTCAGCAGTAACCAAGAAAACGATGTAATGCTGCTGTTCCAGAAGCGCCACCTGCTGTCAGAGAGTGAATTTGTGTTCTCATTCAGCCCGTCTGCGGTTTTGGCTTCAATATTTTTAATTATACAATCAAATTTGAATCAAAAACTGGTCTTTGGTTAAAATACCGTGGTTACCTCTAATTTTAAATGGAAAGAGCACAGACAAAGCCTTTGTTTATATGAAGAGATTTCTTTCATTTGTATTATTTATTTGATTTGGGGTTGGTTTTAATATTTCAATTTAGTTTTGTTATTTGACATATTTCAATTGCAAAAAGAAATGTGGAGCATTTTGTCTGAAAAATAATAGAAGGACACCTTTCCATTTATAATTTGTCTTAAATTTCATTTTGTTAAAAAAAATTGTATCGTGAAATCAGTATTGTGAATCATATCGCATCGTGAGTTGAGCAAATTGTTACATCCCTAATTATATGGACAAAAAAAACAAACAGTTGAAACATTCTTCAGAATATGTTTTATTGAGGAAAGAAAGTGAAACATGTTTACCGCAACATTAAGGCCGCGTGTCCACCAAAGTGTTTTTTACTGATGCGTATTTTTTCAATTGTTTTCAATGGGAGCGCAGCGTTTTTTAAAACGTCAGGAGCGTGATGAGGCACTGAGCATTTATTTCACTCTGAGCACTGCGTGTTCAGTGTTTTTTTCTCAGTTCCGAGAGTTGAAGAATGTTCAACTTTGGGTAAAATGCAGCGCTCATCACTGTCACTTTTTAGACAGCTAACCAATCTCAGTGGAGGAGGGGCGGGACTAATATCACACAGGCCAACCGTCACACCCTGCTTTTTACTTCAACTGAGCAAACAGTGGAGGACAAATTAATATTGCTTGTCTCAGAGTATTCATGTCTTCACTAGATGGAATTCTACCAACTACCACAATTTTGTTATGAAAAATAATGCTTGGAGAAACATGTTATCCATGATGCATCTGTCATATTCCTTTAGCGGATATTCCATATCATCCACTGCGCCGCAGAAGCATTCTCAAGCGCTCACAGCTAGGCGTTTTTAGCAGAGCGCCTGCCGCTTTCAACTGGCAAAAAATGCTTTGGTGGACACATGGCCTAAGATGGGTGAATCTAGTCGCAAGAATGTGACCAAAAGCAACCAAAAGTTCAGTGGCCTGGCAACTTACAACAACAAAATTGCCATCAATCTGTTTGTCCAAGTTTCGTACAGTCCATATTGTAACCTAATAAAGCTGAAGTGCTGTCTCTCAGGGCTGGGCTGTGCTCTTTTCGTAATGCATAGCCCCCTGTCAGTGAAAAGATCCCAGTGCTTCTGGTCCCCAATGTCCCTATTACAGACTGTTTGGCATTCTGCGAGGAATAAATTGGTTGGACGGGCTTTCGGTGGGTTTAGCCACCATGCTGGCACAACATAGCAGATCGGCAGTTCGTTCAGGCAGGAGCACATTCAGCGGCGCAGCTCGACAGACGCCCGGAGAGGAATGGCGTGGGGCGGCAGCTGTCTCCCCATAGGGAGCCGGTGGATTCAGACCTCCTGGTCATTAGTGGGAGACGCAGTGAGTGAAGTAACATGCTGTGGAAGAATGACACATCTGCAAACAGCTGCGAAACCCTTGGTAAAGTTTCTCTTCCAATTGTTTGCGCCTGGCCAGATGCTACTTTGAGCGCTGGTAGTTAGCCATGTTGTTTGTTTCACTTGGTGAAGAGAGAAAACAACAGAAACTAAAGAAAGATTTGGAGAACTGGCACTTTCTACAAATATATCTCATGACTTTTTTAAAAGAACAAGAAGTACTGTTTGTTTATTTAGTTAGTTACTAATATGTTTGATAAACTACTCGGTTTGTGGATTGTATCCTGTCCCACCTCAGAGGTCTTAACCTTTTCTGTATCCAACATTTGAAATCTTACAATGCCATAATTGTTATATATTCTGTTAAACTCATATTCAATGTTGTAAACATATTTAAAATTAAAATATAATGTAAAATATTCAAATAACCAAAAACATTTAATTCATAATCTGATTCCATTTCTTTTACACAGTCAACTTTAATTGTAAGACAAACTATATTCCCTTTGTAAATAGTTTTCTTTCATTTGAATGATCAGTTTATTATAGTTCTTATAGTTATGCAATCTATGAAAAGAAGTTTCTTATGCACTGTTGCTTTGCAAAATTAGCTATAAACTGTAATACACTGAAAACGCTGGGGGGGGGTTTTCTTTCAGTTTTCGCTCTAATTTATTTAAGCTAATAAATATCAGCTAATATAAGCTAATTTTGGTAACCGTGTTGAAACTTAATATAATCCTTAATATAACCTTAATATAAAATAAATGTATAAAAATCTTTATATTCAAGATTTTATTTACTTATTTATTTATTTATTTTTAGATATAATATCTAATCTAAATATTTGTACAGGCACCATTTTGTACCCTATTCATAGAAAGTGGCAACTGGTTTTTGGGCTGAACTCGTTGATTAGCTTCTGTAAACTTGTATGATTTGGTTGGTCATGCTTTGGTATTTAGAGTAAATATTATCAGACAATTATAATAATCAGAAACTAGGACAACGAGAAACCTAATCTCAAATTTAAGGACAGAGAATATTAAAAAATCAGCCTAGTGTCTACCAGGAGAACAGTACCTGGCAACCCCCCAGAAGACCCGAGGCTTTTACATGGGCTAGAAGCTAAATTAACCCATCCTAGCTGTCTTTTTCACTTTAGCACTGTTCATATATTGCTTAAATGCATCAGACAGCTGAGCACATCACACATCATGATGTGTTTTCTTTGTGGTAAACTGCCTCTCTCACTAATGGCTTGCATTCGGAGTACTCACATTAAAAATATTCTTACGGCCATAATCATTTGCTGTGTTTACAGACACACGAAAAAGCAAGATTTAGTCATTTAAAAAATGTTTTTGGTTGTTTTTGTTTTTTTAATAAACTACCCAATAGAGCAAGTTGTTTGTGGCCACTAATGGGTTATATAAAGAGTGCTCAGTATTTATGGGCCCAATGATTTACAACTCGACATGGGACTCACGTACATCAACGTGATCTTTTCAACCTCTATATTTTTCCCCCTTATTCTTAAAACAAAAGTAATACAAAACATTCCATCATATTTCATACAAAAAATGAGTTTGTAATGAGTTTTAAGTAGCATTTTTGTGTACGTTTTCTAAAATATCTAAAAATACTTAAAACAAGATAAATGTACTTGTATTTACTTAATGCAGAATTGTTTTTCACTTATTCTAAAAAGTAAAACAAAATACAATCTCTTCACATTTCATGCACTTCAAATAAATGACTGAGTTTTTAATTAGCAATTTTTGTGTGTGTTTCTACTCAAAACAATACAGAAATGTACTTATCGCACTGGCAGATTTTTTTTATTTACTTATTAAAACAAAAGTCAAACAAAATACAACCTATGAAAACAAGTCCCATTTCTTATGCAGTGTTGCTTCTCAAAAAATTGTTTTGTTTGTTTTAAGGATTATTTTGGACAAAAATACTTAAGAATGTATATTTTTTGCAATGTGTAACTGATCCAGCCACTCACATTCTCTGTTTTTATTGCATGTATAAGGATGCAAAAGAGCGAGGGAAATCTGAAAATATATTAAAATAGCAAACACAGTGCATGTAAAAATGCAGTTGTCAGCTAGTAACTATTCCATAAGAGCGGAGGTATGTCGGACCCATTTCATCGGCTGCCATGCCTCGTTCTGCATTTCACTTACGGGTGCACTCTGAGGCCGGCAATCCGCTCTATACGGGCGTTTGGCGTCTTCGATGGGAGACTAAAAACCAGGCATGGTTGGATAAGGTTATCTAAGTGTGTATTCACACCTGTCTTGTTTGATTCGATTGAATCGAACTCAAGTGCGTTTCACCCCTTGGTGCGGCTCTTTTGGGCAGGTGTGAATACAGCAATCGAGTGTAGACCAAACAACCACACTGAGACCCAGTTGAAGATGTGGTCTCGGTCCGGTTCCAAACAAACTCTGGTACGCTCGAGGATTTCTGTCCAATGAATGAATGACCTTAGCACACTTTACATCATAGCACACATAGCTTTGCAATTTAATGTAGTATGATGTGATATTATATGTGTTGTATGTATTGTATTGTTTGTGACTTAATATTGTAATTTTTTAACAACATCCTGCCCAGGGACTGCAGATGCAAATGAGCTTTATAGCTAACTCTGGCACAACACTGTTGTTGTGCATTGTCCCTGTACAAATAAATGAAATAAACAAACCAAAAAAACATGTGTGGTTTTGTTTATAATTTCTGGTTCATTTACAAAAAGGGCAGTGTGAAAGCGAACCACACCAAACAAAAAAATCAACAATGTATTTGGTCCGGACCAAAGTACACAAATACACCCTAAGATTATGGTGTAAAGAAACCAGTGCAGTTGACTGTACACAACCACCAATATTTCTAAACTATTACTTTTAAGAGCATGTTAGGGTTGCATTGCTGATGTAATGAGGTAATATAGCCGAAATTTACCCTTGAGCTCTCTGTATATCCACACCCTTGCTAAACACAGAAATACATCTTCATCTTGCACACTAGGATGTTTTTTTGGGGGGTACAAACCTTTTGGAAATGTGAAAAGTCATCGTTGGGAAGGAAAGAATGTGCGTTTGTCTACAGAACCGATGGCCTTATGTTGCAATGATATATAAGCAAAAATGCTGCTCTTTTGTTTGGCACGCAGACTGCTAAGTCTGTTCCTTGGCTTTTGTTGACTTAAGAGAAAAGAGTGTATAAAAATGGATGAATCCAGACTGGCTGCATCGCTAATGTCATGACTTCAGCTTGGCAGATGGCAGGAACAGTTAGGGATCTCATTAGACCAACCAAGCAGAGGATCCATCGTTGCAAAAGCTTTCATTAAAGTTCCATGGCTGGAATGGTATGCCACCTTAGTATTGGTCAAAATCAAGATAGGAGAAACAAGTGTTGCTTAGGGTTTGTGGGACATAAATACATGAAACAGTGATGATGGAGTTGTGCTACTCTAGTAAATATTCAGGTCCCTGCTGAGCATGCTAAAGGGGATTGAAAAGGTTTAGGGAGCATTTCGAACATTTTGCTTTGTAATTAACTGAAATTTGTTCAGCACTAATTCAGTGTGATATGTGGGAATATGAAGGAAAAAAAATTCCTTGAAAGGGCACGCTTATCGATGGACCTTATCTGTGTGTGCATGCCTGTGGGAGGAATTAGCTACTCCTTCATTTTGGTATTTATTTAATTTTGTATTATCTTTAATGACATGAAAGCTAAATGGACCCTATTCTAAATGGATGAGCAGAATGACTTAATTTAGCAGCCCCAAGACAACAGTTTGGACAGTTTGTTATTGTTCGGATGCAGTAGAAGTAATTATATTTATGCCTCAGTAATAGTGTGCTATTTGTGTTATTTTAAGTTATGATTGGTGCTTTCGGCACAATTTGACTAGGGATGTAACGGTATGAAAATTTCTTATCACGATTATAGTGACCAAAATGATCACGGTTATCAGTATTATCACGGTATTGTTAAAATGTGCTGGAAATGTTCAAAAAGTACTGACACACAAATCACTTCACCAAGTTTTACATTTAAAATCAACAAACAACAAATAAAATGAGTTTTTGTTTGCATAACTAAAACAATAACATTGCCAATGATGTCCGGATTTTAAATGACAACATGACTGACAACAGTTTATCTAATAGCATGTTCAAATATCTAATGTAAATGTCAAATATCTAATGTAATAAAACTGTGTTTTATGCTTCAGGGCTCCAGACTCATTCTTCCCACTGGTCGCTCTTTTGCGACTAACTTTTGTGCAGTTCATGTGCAGTTGGTCACACCAGCACATGATTTGGTCGCAATATTTTTATTTTTAGGGATTAATCAATGCATGCTGAAGAACTTTTATCATAGTTTATAGTTATATGAAAACGAAAGTGGTTAACATTCAACCCCTTCTTTTTCATCAGTATTATTTGTGATTTAAATTTTGTTTACATTTTGACAGCAAGTTTAGTTTTACTTTAGTTTTTGTCTTCATTTTGAGAAAATTAAATTATTCTTAATTAAAAAGCATAACAACAATAAAACAGTAAGATACAATGACAAACTAGCTTACAAAACGTTTATTAACAAAAACGAATAAGATGAGGCATGGCATACACCACATGCTGTATTATATACTGACTAATAAATTACAGATCGTTTAGCAAACACTGAGGAATCAAATAAATAAAAAAGAGAGCTTACATAGCATAACGTGAGGTAAACAGCAAAGATAACAAGCTTTTCAAAATGAAAACAAAAAGAAAAGTAAAACTAAACTTGCTGTCCGTGACGGTGCTTGCATGTTTTTTTGCCCCCCACATGAATACCAACATGGTCACCTTTGGTTTAAGAAGCGGTCTTTTACTTTACTTTGGCATGAAAACCATCCATCCTTTCCTCAATATTCGCATAATTTTTGCTGCACGCACCTTCGCGTTTGTGCTGATACCGCAAGTATAAACCAGGCTCTACACTCTATAAGTGCTGCGCAGTTTAAACGAGTAGTGCGGTTTCGTTATGCTTTCAGTTTAGTTTGCCGTTTGATGTTTCACATATGCAACAGATATGGCAGCGCTTATGAGTTAAACAATGCGGTGGTCGTGCCAGTGCGACCGCACACAAAATTTTGTCACATGGGCAGAAATTTTTTTCGCAAAATGCGTCCATTTGGCCGCACTCTGGAGCCCTGTGCTGGACAGTATTTATTTATCCTCAGTTGTTCAAATCGCGGTAATCGAATACGGTTATAGTGATAATTAAAATATGAAATGGTAATACTAACCGTGGGGTATTTTATCATGATTTATCGTCAAACCGGTAATCGTTACATCCCTAAATTTGACTAGAGTATTTATTTGACTAGTAATACAATGACAATTCAAGTGGTAGTTTTAGCTACACACCTCTCTAGCCTTAAAAAGGAATTGTTTTGTTATCATTGCTACTGTGAGAGCCAGAACTCTTGCTTGTTTGTAGGTGACCAAATACTTATTTTACCGAGGAATTTACCAATTAATTCTTTAAAAATCCTACAATGTGATTTTCTGGATTTTTTTTTCTCATTTTGTCTCTCATAGTTGAGGTATACCTATGATGAAAATTACAGGCCTCTCTCATCTTTTTAAGTGGGAGAACTTGCACAATTGGTGGCTGACTAAATACTTTTTTGCCCCACTGTACGTACATATACTCTTTCCTTGTTGTTCAGAGTCTTGATCTGTTTCAGCCCAAGCTCTGCTGTGCTTTGAAGCAGCAACACTTTGGATTCCTGGCTACTGATCGTCAGGTCTATTATGTGAGGCGATTTTACCGTGGCACCTCTGGGTGATCGCAGCGCGCAGGCAGGAGAGGAGGAGGCTGGAATGAAATTTGCATGGTGCCTGAGCCCTGAAAGCCAAACTATTTACAGGGAGCAGCAGCCTTAGAATCCACGTTTTTGCCTCTGGGTGCAAACTACTTGAAAGTAAGCAGTGGGTCTCTTTGATGTTTGCTCCAAATCTAAACGTGTTTAAAGTATTGCTGCCCATGAGTCAAGGACAAGCCTAAATTGTCTCATGGTAAGGAGGAATACCAGGTCGGAGCCTTTTATTTAAATATCAAATATTTCTTCTTTTGGCCAGTATCAGAAGCGTCTCCTTAATGCACATCTGGTCTGCGCTCTTAATTATGCACATAAGCAATGGATGTTGTCTTGAGTGGCAAAAGGTCTGTTACTGTTCATTGATGAGCAAGCACAGCAGGATTCATTTCAGGAATGGGGATTATTAGAGTTACAGGGAAGCAACATCGTGAGTATGCTCAACTTGCTTAATAGGGTTGACACCGTGAAAGGAAGTGTTTCAAAACCAATCAGGAGATGGCTCTTACAGCTATCTCTATGGGCCATTTGGTTTTGGTCTAAGAGTGTGTTCTCAACTGCAGTCTGCTGCTGTATCCCAGCAACAGTTATTCTTTATAGTTTCTCTGGTATCCGAGACAGCAGTGTGCCTCTCAAGGCCAAGATGCTGCCGATTAGTAACAGCAGGGATCCACCTAATGCAAGCATGCACACACATGTACTCACTCTCAAGTCTACTTAGACACGTTCTTGCTCTCCGTTATGCAGAGAGGGCATCTAGGGGAATACAAACTCCTCAAAGTTAGTTTCCAAGACCTAGAATAGTTGTACAGAGGGAGAGGACAACAAAGACATTCTGCAGCCAATAACAAGTTACACTCTTTCTAGGTCTTGAGTCAGAGTAGACAACTCTCCAAACCTCAGACTAGAGAAGGTCTGGTTACTCTAGTAAGGTTCCCGGCAACTATAGAAAGAACGAGTAATAAAAACACACAACAAATAACATTGCACAGTCCAGAGCCTTTCATTTTCTTTATTTTTTTAAAGTCTTTTTTATAAAAGGAAGCAAATCCCAAGCCTTTTATGCTTTAGAAGTTTGGCCCTTCTGCTGTTCTTTCCAAATCTCATGCCTTCTTGTGAATTTCCCTCCATTTTTCTTTACTGCCACTTTAGAGCCAGGGGTCTCTTGACTCTGACCGCCTCAAACAACAGACGTTTGAAAGCCTTGTTTGAAGAAAAAAGTGACAGACAGAAGAATCCATATTTAGACTGAGCCACTGCTGCCACGCTACGCAGCCTCCAAGCCATCCCTTTTTTCTTTTCTACTGCTGAGGCCCCTCAAATGCCCCCGAGGGTTTTAATGCCTCTGTCACCTGCCCCAGTGATAAATGTATATACACCGAAAGTTTGAGCATGTAGATGCAGTGACGACCTTCATATATGCCCTCTGGATAGTGTGAAACTTTTCAAGGTAAGCACACTACTCGGAAACTTATGGAGTATTGCCGCATGCATCCCTCAGACCATTTTTGCTCATTAAAAACAGTGGTCTACGTTTTCATGAACAAGGCCCCATTAGGCTAGCTTGCTCCGTAGATACTCTCATCATTAGCCAATGTACATCAACCATCTCCTGCACTGGTTTGCAGACCCCCTTGGCTTCAAGTTTTATCTCATCAACCCACGGTGTGTAGATTTAAAAGCAACATCTCACTTTCTTACCTCATACTTTCAGCTTATTGCTATAGCTCTAACCAGTCTGCACTCTTGCGGCCCATAAACCAGGCTACTCGTCAGACAGGGGCATTTAATGAACTGATTAAAGTGCGGATTGTCCCTACTAG
>NW_015505260.1:158922-161665 GCF_001515645.1 Sinocyclocheilus grahami | reverse complement strand
AGTGGAGGACAGAGGAGTCTCTTAAAGAAGAAGTTACAGGTCTGTGAGGGCCAGAAATCTTGCTTGTTTGTAGGTGACCAAATACTTATTTTACCGAGGAATTTACCAATTAATTCTTTAAAAATCCTACAATGTGATTTTCTGGATTTTTTTTCTCATTTTGTCTCTCATAGTTGAGGTATACCTATGATGAAAATTACAGGCCTCTCTCATCTTTTTAAGTGGGAGAACTTGCACAATTGGTGGCTGACTAAATACTTTTTTGCCCCACTGTACGTACATATACTCTTTCCTTGTTGTTCAGAGTCTTGATCTGTTTCAGCCCAAGCTCTGCTGTGCTTTGAAGCAGCAACACTTTGGATTCCTGGCTACTGATCGTCAGGTCTATTATGTGAGGCGATTTTACCGTGGCACCTCTGGGTGATCGCAGCGCGCAGGCAGGAGAGGAGGAGGCTGGAATGAAATTTGCATGGTGCCTGAGCCCTGAAAGCCAAACTATTTACAGGGAGCAGCAGCCTTAGAATCCACGTTTTTGCCTCTGGGTGCAAACTACTTGAAAGTAAGCAGTGGGTCTCTTTGATGTTTGCTCCAAATCTAAACGTGTTTAAAGTATTGCTGCCCATGAGTCAAGGACAAGCCTAAATTGTCTCATGGTAAGGAGGAATACCAGGTCGGAGCCTTTTATTTAAATATCAAATATTTCTTCTTTTGGCCAGTATCAGAAGCGTCTCCTTAATGCACATCTGGTCTGCGCTCTTAATTATGCACATAAGCAATGGATGTTGTCTTGAGTGGCAAAAGGTCTGTTACTGTTCATTGATGAGCAAGCACAGCAGGATTCATTTCAGGAATGGGGATTATTAGAGTTACAGGGAAGCAACATCGTGAGTATGCTCAACTTGCTTAATAGGGTTGACACCGTGAAAGGAAGTGTTTCAAAACCAATCAGGAGATGGCTCTTACAGCTATCTCTATGGGCCATTTGGTTTTGGTCTAAGAGTGTGTTCTCAACTGCAGTCTGCTGCTGTATCCCAGCAACAGTTATTCTTTATAGTTTCTCTGGTATCCGAGACAGCAGTGTGCCTCTCAAGGCCAAGATGCTGCCGATTAGTAACAGCAGGGATCCACCTAATGCAAGCATGCACACACATGTACTCACTCTCAAGTCTACTTAGACACGTTCTTGCTCTCCGTTATGCAGAGAGGGCATCTAGGGGAATACAAACTCCTCAAAGTTAGTTTCCAAGACCTAGAATAGTTGTACAGAGGGAGAGGACAACAAAGACATTCTGCAGCCAATAACAAGTTACACTCTTTCTAGGTCTTGAGTCAGAGTAGACAACTCTCCAAACCTCAGACTAGAGAAGGTCTGGTTACTCTAGTAAGGTTCCCGGCAACTATAGAAAGAACGAGTAATAAAAACACACAACAAATAACATTGCACAGTCCAGAGCCTTTCATTTTCTTTATTTTTTTAAAGTCTTTTTTATAAAAGGAAGCAAATCCCAAGCCTTTTATGCTTTAGAAGTTTGGCCCTTCTGCTGTTCTTTCCAAATCTCATGCCTTCTTGTGAATTTCCCTCCATTTTTCTTTACTGCCACTTTAGAGCCAGGGGTCTCTTGACTCTGACCGCCTCAAACAACAGACGTTTGAAAGCCTTGTTTGAAGAAAAAAGTGACAGACAGAAGAATCCATATTTAGACTGAGCCACTGCTGCCACGCTACGCAGCCTCCAAGCCATCCCTTTTTTCTTTTCTACTGCTGAGGCCCCTCAAATGCCCCCGAGGGTTTTAATGCCTCTGTCACCTGCCCCAGTGATAAATGTATATACACCGAAAGTTTGAGCATGTAGATGCAGTGACGACCTTCATATATGCCCTCTGGATAGTGTGAAACTTTTCAAGGTAAGCACACTACTCGGAAACTTATGGAGTATTGCCGCATGCATCCCTCAGACCATTTTTGCTCATTAAAAACAGTGGTCTACGTTTTCATGAACAAGGCCCCATTAGGCTAGCTTGCTCCGTAGATACTCTCATCATTAGCCAATGTACATCAACCATCTCCTGCACTGGTTTGCAGACCCCCTTGGCTTCAAGTTTTATCTCATCAACCCACGGTGTGTAGATTTAAAAGCAACATCTCACTTTCTTACCTCATACTTTCAGCTTATTGCTATAGCTCTAACCAGTCTGCACTCTTGCGGCCCATAAACCAGGCTACTCGTCAGACAGGGGCATTTAATGAACTGATTAAAGTGCGGATTGTCCCTACTAGCCAATCTTCGTTTTCTTCTGAAGGACAGGAAGACCTGCTCTTCTAGCCCCTGTCAAGAAGGGTCAGTCGGGAATCACCCCACCCTTTTGTTCCCATCTGAACTGCAGCAGTATGGGATCAATCAAGGCTTTCACACCTCTTGCTCTCATGGAGCATATATTAATCACAGGTAACTCCACGGTTCAAAGGTTTAATTTACGCTCAAAGAGCATGCAGTGCATCGGAATCAGACAAGCAGGATTGTCACTTTGACATTGCGGGCTGATGAATGCGCTGTGGCTTAAAGAGAAGGGCCTGCCTCTTCCCCCTTATGCCCAATCCTTCACCCCCACCCCAACTCGCATTGATTTCCTCTCCTTACCTCAGGTCACTGGTTGGAAATATAGTAGGAAACAGAGGTCTATTATTTCTTGTTCTGTTGGCATTTTTTTTCATCACCCCTCCCCCCCCACCCTTACAAATCCCC
>NW_015505260.1:154108-158826 GCF_001515645.1 Sinocyclocheilus grahami | reverse complement strand
TGCCCAACCCCACCCCCCCACCCCAACTCGCATTGATTTCCTCTCCTTACCTCAGGTCACTGGTTGGAAATATAGTAGGAAACAGAGGTCTATTATTTCTTGTTCTGTTGGCATTTTTTTTCATCACCCCTCCCCCCCCACCCTTACAAATCCCCCCTACCCCTACAAATCCCCCCTACCCCTACAAATCCCCCCTTCCCCAACTACCCCCCTCCCCCACTCCCAGCACCAGCATTTCAACAGACAGCAGAGGAGCTAATGGGAATAGCAGTTACCGTCAGGACACACTTAAACGACTGCGCTGACTTTGCCTCGTCTAATAACGCCGTCCTCCGAAGCAAAAGGTTACGCTCACCCCTGCGGTTTTAGAGCACATCATTATGCCTTTATAGAAGTCTAGCTTCTCTCCCCTCTCCCCCTCATGGGAGCATCACCACTTCTGAGTGAAGGGGGAAAAAAATATTGGTGATATTGAGTTGAGCGGCTTGCTGAGCTATAGAGCAAATATAGAGAAAGGGCATCCATTGCTTACCAAGAAGGTGAGAGTATAGAATGCAAGAATAAATGACCATGCAACCGTCACAAATTCTGAAGGATGGCTTTTTTTAAATCCCACTTTCATTGTCATGTTATGTGGTGCACAATTTTGAACTCATCCAATATGGTGGGTACTAGTATCTTGGGTGCTATTTTGAAATTGTAACTTGCTAAGCTACAAGTTCCTCATACCTTACACTACTCCTTTGAAAGTTAGGCCTACTTTTGTTTTTAAATAATTAGTTTTCTTTAAAAAGATACTGCCTTCTTATTTGTGTAATTTCAATGTACTGTAGTTAGTAGTTAGCTGTTACTAGTTAGTTGTGTAGCTTACTACATTAAAGCTACGTAAGGGGGCAATGTCTTTTTACAGAATGTTGTTGGGCTCTGTTTGAATTGTAGATTATATCATTGGATAGTTAAGTATTGAAAAAGATATCTCCCCCTTTAGTAGCTTCAATGTAGTTAGCTACTTTTTACTACTAGCCTAGCTAACTACATTGATGCTATGCAAGGGGGAAATCTCTTTTAAATATTTAACATGCTTGATTATGTCATTGGTTTTGCAATGTGACATTAGAAACAGTGATGCGACTTTTTTGTGCCACACACATAGCTTGTTATCATAATAGTTGCATGATGTTGATTACAGTAGCTGTCATGCTATGGAAAAATGTACTTTAATTAGTAGCAATGACAGTTTAAGCTAGTTTCTCATCAACACCTGTGGATGTTAAACACGCACTTGCTATGTAACTGTAAAATGCTATGTTTATACACAGAATATGATATAGTACAGCATGTGTATATTAAATACATTCTCTCCAGCATTATTTTGGAAATGTATTTTGAATTCATGTACATGTTGCCAAAAGGGTTTCTCCCCACCTTGAAAAAACAGAATTGAAATGAGAAAAATTCCCCATCGTTCTCCCTGTTCTTTACCTTTTTTCTCAGTTTCCTTCCTTTCTCTGTGTTTTATGACAGCCTGTTCTATGTGGTGCTCTCCAGGGAGCTTTAATTGACAAGTGTGTACAATAACTAATCAGCAGTGGAGGGACTGCCCTTTGTAATGATGAATTGACTGAACTAATTTCAGATAATCCCTCACGTTACCCGGCAACGCTGATGCCACCAATTGATATTTGAAATACAAGACGCCCCTCGTTCTGCTCCCTGTCAGTCATCTCAGTATCGCTTCTGCAGCTAAAGAGGTGCAATTCATAATGAGGCGCTGACTGTGCGCCGCAAAGATTAAAACTTTCCTCAAGCCATTACAGTGCAACAAACCTCCACACATTCATACACACTTAGAAAGTAATAGATTATTGTTAAAGGGCATGTTTAAGTGTTTGTTTTTTTAAACTTTGGCCTATCCTCATAATTATTTGTATTTTTACGGCAGTTTAGCATTTTTAAATCCTACAGCACTTATAATGTGAATTTTTCTCCCCAGAGGCTAATAGGCAATGAGCTATTGGACAGAGAGATTCTTCCAGTCCAATTTAGCCAGCTTCACGGTGCAGAGATGTTGGATGTCTGACTTTTATTGGATATTAAGACTTTAATCAGAATTTCTGGGAACACTGAAGGACAATATCAATAAAAAAAGAGACCCTAGAGGCTCAGCGGTTGAAAATCCCAAGCAAATATGTAAAATTAGATGACTTGTTTCCACTAAGCAGATACATAATCACTGTTTCTCATCCTGAAATATGCTACATTCTGAGAATGTCTCTGCTATTTCATCATACGCTCATTGAGGGCTACTTGTAATGACCTGCAGAGTGCTATCATGAGAATCGGCTGAGCTTGCCATGAGCAATAGCAAATCTTACTATGTTAAGGTTAGATGAGGCTGAAGAACTACTGCTGGGTAAATTTATTCTTATTCTACAGTGAAAATTTCATTCAGATTTATTTATTTTTAATCAAAAACTGCAAATGTTTAGTTTCATCACAGACATTAATTTTGATTCTGTATTTAGAGGACAGACAGCGTTTGATTGGACAAAAATCTGCAGTGCAGGATGAGTCATCATGTTTTTGGTCTGTTGTAGTGGATTTTTAAATTTTTTTATTAATACTTTTAGCAAGGATGCATTAAATTGATCAAAAGTGACAGTAAAGACTTACATTGTTACAAAAGATTTATATTCTGTTCTGTGCTGTTTGTTTTGTTCAGTTTCGTTCCACAAAATTATTAAGCAGCTGTTTTCAACATTGATAACAATAAAAAAAATAAATTTGAGCAGCAAATCAGCATAACAGACTAATTTCTGAAGGATCATGTGAGACTGTGGGCTTTGGATTGTTATGGATAATACCGCATTTATCCTCATGAACAAAAATAACAAAAGTCCTCTTTTACCATATAGAAAAAATACATAGTTATATTTAATTATTATAGATTCAAAACATTCAGGTAGGTCTACATTGAAAATCGTAATGACAGTTAGTTATAAGAAAATATTTCCCCATACTTGTGACCACAGATGTAATTAAACTACCACAGGCAAAGCAATGGTGAGGAATGACAGCCAATGACCAATTATAGCCACCTTGCCCAACATCTCGGTCAGTGTATAGATAATTACAGTATTTCATTAAGTATCAAGCACAGCCTCTTAAAAATCAAAACAAATGGGCCTGTCAAAGCTTGCAGATAAAGCCTAGGAAGAAAAGGGGGAGAGAGAGTCTCTCTCTCAAATCTATTTTTAATAAGTGTTAGGGGAAGGGCAAGCCTGGAGCACTGGGATTGAAGTTCCACTCTTGCTAGTTAAAACCCCACAAGACTGAGGCAGCAAAGAACCTCTCCACCATAACCTAGCTGCTGTAAAGACCAGTAGTTGAAAGTGTGTGTGTGTGTGTGTGTAAGGCCAGGAGTCCAGCTGTTTGAAGTCCGTAGTAATCATGTGTGGCAAAAATTTTGTGGAGAATTAACAGATTATGTTACTTAACTCAATGATGATGGCCACTACTGCATTGTCATGGCCCAAAACATATTTGGACGCTTAAGTCAAAGTTAAAAATATAGAAAAGTCTTCGCATTACATTAAATATTAAACCAAATGAATATAGAAATATAGGGGTGATATGTTGTTGGTATGTGGCGCAAGTATGAATGAGTCATTGAGTCATTCACTAAACTTATTTGTTAGAAAAACATTGGTTCATACAGGAACTAAACAGTTGGCTTTTTTATTGAGTGAGTGGATGAATCATTAAATAAACTGATTCATTCATAAACAAAACAAATCTTTTTAAGTAAGTCATTGAATCATTCAATCAACTAATTCATTAATAACTGATTCTTTCAGGAACTAAACAATTGGCTGTCTTTGAGTAATTCAGTTAATTATTCAATCATCCTATTTGTTCAAAACACTGATTCTTTCAGAAAAGAAACAAGTGTCTGTATTTATGAGTGAGTCAGCAAATCATTTACTCAAATTATTCGTTCAAAAACACAGATTCACTCAGGAATGCTACTGTGTGTTGCTGCTCAGTGGTTCTGCTTTGGCTTTTTTGGAACTATTTTCATTGGTGTGGAAATTTGACTGTTTTTTTCTAATATGTAATTTATTGAATTATAACTAGGCTATATCAAACTGCTGTATAAAAGCTGTATAAATCCTCTCGTCAGAACAATATCTTGCTTTTGAGACATTGCTTAATATATATATATATATATATATATATATATATATATATATATATATATATATATATATATATATATATCAGAGATGGAAACTCGGACTCGAGTTGCACTTAAGTCGCATAAATAAAGACTTGGGACTTGACACTCATGAGACTCGTAAAAAACGCAAGTCATTTGGTATGGGAGTTTATATGAATGTATTTCTGAGGGGAACTGGCTGTCTTTAGAAAAGTTTAGATGGTATTTTCTTTTTATATTGCCTCTGTATAATGCATATTAAAGTAGTGTTCATAACCGCAGCGCTGCTTTGTTTACAGCGGCAACCAAGGAAATTATGTTAAATTGCTGTTCAAGCGCCACCTGCTGGCAGAGAGTGAATCTGCATTCTAATTCAGCATGTCTGCTGTTTTGTTTCGTGCAGATGTTTATGTAGAATATTTTCACAACACTAAAGTCAGAACATTTTGTTTTTGCTTTAAATTTCGATATTATACAATCCAATGTAGATTAAAAACTG
>NW_015505260.1:148533-153493 GCF_001515645.1 Sinocyclocheilus grahami | reverse complement strand
GGAATCACCCCACCCTTTTGTTCCCATCTGAACTGCAGCAGTATGGGATCAATCAAGGCTTTCACACCTCTTGCTCTCATGGAGCATATATTAATCACAGGTAACTCCACGGTTCAAAGGTTTAATTTACGCTCAAAGAGCATGCAGTGCATCGGAATCAGACAAGCAGGATTGTCACTTTGACATTGCGGGCTGATGAATGCGCTGTGGCTTAAAGAGAAGGGCCTGCCTCTTCCCCCTTATGCCCAATCCTTCACCCCCACCCCAACTCGCATTGATTTCCTCTCCTTACCTCAGGTCACTGGTTGGAAATATAGTAGGAAACAGAGGTCTATTATTTCTTGTTCTGTTGGCATTTTTTTTCATCACCCCTCCCCCCCCACCCTTACAAATCCCCCCTACCCCTACAAATCCCCCCTACCCCTACAAATCCCCCCTTCCCCAACTACCCCCCTCCCCCACTCCCAGCACCAGCATTTCAACAGACAGCAGAGGAGCTAATGGGAATAGCAGTTACCGTCAGGACACACTTAAACGACTGCGCTGACTTTGCCTCGTCTAATAACGCCGTCCTCCGAAGCAAAAGGTTACGCTCACCCCTGCGGTTTTAGAGCACATCATTATGCCTTTATAGAAGTCTAGCTTCTCTCCCCTCTCCCCCTCATGGGAGCATCACCACTTCTGAGTGAAGGGGGAAAAAAATATTGGTGATATTGAGTTGAGCGGCTTGCTGAGCTATAGAGCAAATATAGAGAAAGGGCATCCATTGCTTACCAAGAAGGTGAGAGTATAGAATGCAAGAATAAATGACCATGCAACCGTCACAAATTCTGAAGGATGGCTTTTTTAAAATCCCACTTTCATTGTCATGTTATGTGGTGCACAATTTTGAACTCATCCAATATGGTGGGTACTAGTATCTTGGGTGCTATTTTGAAATTGTAACTTGCTAAGCTACAAGTTCCTCATACCTTACACTACTCCTTTGAAAGTTAGGCCTACTTTTGTTTTTAAATAATTAGTTTTCTTTAAAAAGATACTGCCTGCTTATTTGTGTAATTTCAATGTACTGTAGTTAGTAGTTAGCTGTTACTAGTTAGTTGTGTAGCTTACTACATTAAAGCTACGTAAGGGGGCAATGTCTTTTTACAGAATGTTGTTGGGCTCTGTTTGAATTGTAGATTATATCATTGGATAGTTAAGTATTGAAAAAGATATCTCCCCCTTTAGTAGCTTCAATGTAGTTAGCTACTTTTTACTACTAGCCTAGCTAACTACATTGATGCTATGCAAGGGGGAAATCTCTTTTAAATATTTAACATGCTTGATTATGTCATTGGTTTTGCAATGTGACATTAGAAACAGTGATGCGACTTTTTTGTGCCACACACATAGCTTGTTATCATAATAGTTGCATGATGTTGATTACAGTAGCTGTCATGCTATGGAAAAATGTACTTTAATTAGTAGCAATGACAGTTTAAGCTAGTTTCTCATCAACACCTGTGGATGTTAAACACGCACTTGCTATGTAACTGTAAAATGCTATGTTTATACACAGAATATGATATAGTACAGCATGTGTATATTAAATACATTCTCTCCAGCATTATTTTGGAAATGTATTTTGAATTCATGTACATGTTGCCAAAAGGGTTTCTCCCCACCTTGAAAAAACAGAATTGAAATGAGAAAAATTCCCCATCGTTCTCCCTGTTCTTTACCTTTTTTCTCAGTTTCCTTCCTTTCTCTGTGTTTTATGACAGCCTGTTCTATGTGGTGCTCTCCAGGGAGCTTTAATTGACAAGTGTGTACAATAACTAATCAGCAGTGGAGGGACTGCCCTTTGTAATGATGAATTGACTGAACTAATTTCAGATAATCCCTCACGTTACCCGGCAACGCTGATGCCACCAATTGATATTTGAAATACAAGACGCCCCTCGTTCTGCTCCCTGTCAGTCATCTCAGTATCGCTTCTGCAGCTAAAGAGGTGCAATTCATAATGAGGCGCTGACTGTGCGCCGCAAAGATTAAAACTTTCCTCAAGCCATTACAGTGCAACAAACCTCCACACATTCACACACACTTAGAAAGTAATAGATTATTGTTAAAGGGCATGTTTAAGTGTTTGTTTTTTTAAACTTTGGCCTATCCTCATAATTATTTGTATTTTTACGGCAGTTTAGCATTTTTAAATCCTACAGCACTTATAATGTGAATTTTTCTCCCCAGAGGCTAATGGGCAATGAGCTATTGGACAGAGAGATTCTTCCAGTCCAATTTAGCCAGCTTCACGGTGCAGAGATGTTGGATGTCTGACTTTTATTGGATATTAAGACTTTAATCAGAATTTCTGGGAACACTGAAGGACAATATCAATAAAAAAAGAGACCCTAGAGGCTCAGCGGTTGAAAATCCCAAGCAAATATGTAAAATTAGATGACTTGTTTCCACTAAGCAGATACATAATCACTGTTTCTCATCCTGAAATATGCTACATTCTGAGAATTTCTCTGCTATTTCATCATACGCTCATTGAGGGCTACTTGTAATGACCTGCAGAGTGCTATCATGAGAATCGGCTGAGCTTGCCATGAGCAATAGCAAATCTTACTATGTTAAGGTTAGATGAGGCTGAAGAACTACTGCTGGGTAAATTTATTCTTATTCTACAGTGAAAATTTCATTCAGATTTATTTATTTTTAATCAAAAACTGCAAATGTTTAGTTTCATCACAGACATTAATTTTGATTCTGTATTTAGAGGACAGACAGCGTTTGATTGGACAAAAATCTGCAGTGCAGGATGAGTCATCATGTTTTTGGTCTGTTGTAGTGGATTTTTAAATTTTTTTATTAATACTTTTAGCAAGGATGCATTAAATTGATCAAAAGTGACAGTAAAGACTTACATTGTTACAAAAGATTTATATTCTGTTCTGTGCTGTTTGTTTTGTTCAGTTTCGTTCCACAAAATTATTAAGCAGCTGTTTTCAACATTGATAACAATAAAAAAAATAAATTTGAGCAGCAAATCAGCATAACAGACTAATTTCTGAAGGATCATGTGAGACTGTGGGCTTTGGATTGTTATGGATAATACCGCATTTATCCTCATGAACAAAAATAACAAAAGTCCTCTTTTACCATATAGAAAAAATACATAGTTATATTTAATTATTATAGATTCAAAACATTCAGGCAGGTCTACATTGAAAATCGTAATGACAGTTAGTTATAAGAAAATATTTCCCCATACTTGTGACCACAGATGTAATTAAACTACCACAGGCAAAGCAATGGTGAGGAATGACAGCCAATGACCAATTATAGCCACCTTGCCCAACATCTCGGTCAGTGTATAGATAATTACAGTATTTCATTAAGTATCAAGCACAGCCTCTTAAAAATCAAAACAAATGGGCCTGTCAAAGCTTGCAGATAAAGCCTAGGAAGAAAAGGGGGAGAGAGAGTCTCTCTCTCAAATCTATTTTTAATAAGTGTTAGGGGAAGGGCAAGCCTGGAGCACTGGGATTGAAGTTCCACTCTTGCTAGTTAAAACCCCACAAGACTGAGGCAGCAAAGAACCTCTCCACCATAACCTAGCTGCTGTAAAGACCAGTAGTTGAAAGTGTGTGTGTGTGTGTGTGTAAGGCCAGGAGTCCAGCTGTTTGAAGTCCGTAGTAATCATGTGTGGCAAAAATTTTGTGGAGAATTAACAGATTATGTTACTTAACTCAATGATGATGGCCACTACTGCATTGTCATGGCCCAAAACATATTTGGACGCTTAAGTCAAAGTTAAAAATATAGAAAAGTCTTCGCATTACATTAAATATTAAACCAAATGAATATAGAAATATAGGGGTGATATGTTGTTGGTATGTGGCGCAAGTATGAATGAGTCATTGAGTCATTCACTAAACTTATTTGTTAGAAAAACATTGGTTCATACAGGAACTAAACAGTTGGCTTTTTTATTGAGTGAGTGGATGAATCATTAAATAAACTGATTCATTCATAAACAAAACAAATCTTTTTAAGTAAGTCATTGAATCATTCAATCAACTAATTCATTAATAACTGATTCTTTCAGGAACTAAACAATTGGCTGTCTTTGAGTAATTCAGTTAATTATTCAATCATCCTATTTGTTCAAAACACTGATTCTTTCAGAAAAGAAACAAGTGTCTGTATTTATGAGTGAGTCAGCAAATCATTTACTCAAATTATTCGTTCAAAAACACAGATTCACTCAGGAATGCTACTGTGTGTTGCTGCTCAGTGGTTCTGCTTTGGCTTTTTTGGAACTATTTTCATTGGTGTGGAAATTTGACTGTTTTTTTCTAATATGTAATTTATTGAATTATAACTAGGCTATATCAAACTGCTGTATAAAAGCTGTATAAATCCTCTCGTCAGAACAATATTTTGCTTTTGAGACATTGCTTAATATATATATATATATATATATATATATATATATATATATATATATATATATATATATATATATATATCAGAGATGGAAACTCGGACTCGAGTTGCACTTAAGTCGCATAAATAAAGACTTGGGACTTGACACTCATGAGACTCGTAAAAAACGCAAGTCATTTGGTATGGGAGTTTATATGAATGTATTTCTGAGGGGAACTGGCTGTCTTTAGAAAAGTTTAGATGGTATTTTCTTTTTATATTGCCTCTGTATAATGCATATTAAAGTAGTGTTCATAACCGCAGCGCTGCTTTGTTTACAGCGGCAACCAAGGAAATTATGTTAAATTGCTGTTCAAGCGCCACCTGCTGGCAGAGAGTGAATCTGCATTCTAATTCAGCATGTCTGCTGTTTTGTTTCGTGCAGATGTTTATGTAGAATATTTTCACAACACTAAAGTCAGAACATTTTGTTTTTGCTTTAAATTTCGATATTATACAATCCAATGTAGATTAAAAACTG
>NW_015505260.1:137081-147410 GCF_001515645.1 Sinocyclocheilus grahami | reverse complement strand
ATATATATATATATATATATATATATATATATATATATATATATATATATATATATATCAGAAATGTATTAGTTTATTAAGTATGCACATTGGACACTCCAATACCCATGTTGTCGATTTTTTTCATGTTTAAGTTACAAATATTAATCTTATGCAGATTGAGATGAAGTGACCTGTAACTGGCTCATCCACTGAAAATGCAGTGCTTGATTAATCTAATATGGTTGAAATTCCCTCAGGTTATGTTAGACGTCTGTCTGACCACCCAGATATGTTCATCTTCTATTTTGGACTTGATCCTAATAAGCTTTAAATGGCATAACCGAGTCAGGATGTTTCTGTCAAGCTGAGCTATCCTATTTACTTCTACATTACACACCCCACACGGAGACTGAAGATGTATCTGCTCAAAGTCAATGGCAGGCCTACGGGTTTCTCAGCTACTGCACTATCCCGAGCCAATTTCCTACAGTCTTCTCCAGACTGCATTAAACAGCATGACAATGAGAGAGGAGGTGAGGAGTTCAAGGTTTATCAGTTTGCAGCACACTGTAATTTTTGCCTGTATACTGTACGGAGGAAATCAACCTGCATTATTATGAAATCACTGAGATATGGGACTAGCTTTCGGGGGCTTATGTTTTTATTTATGTATTTGCCACTTTACCTTATCCAGCATTTTTCCCATCTGTAACTGTTAACTCTGCAGATTTGGAAGTCAAAGCGCTGCACAGAACAGCTCACAAACACACACCGAGATTACAGAATGAATATGGATTAAAAGATGCATCTGGCATCCTCTGACCTCGCATGTAATGATGATTCCTCACTCCTAACCTGACTAGTCCATAGAAATCATCTCTATTATGTATCAATAATATCTGCCTACAATGACATAGGAATGAGCCAGAAAGTCTGAGGAGATACAGTACAAAGTATGACATGAGTGTATATTTCATTTGATGCTTTATTTTTCAGTCATACAGTTTGTCTGAAATCGCATACTGTCTGTGTTGGTACTACATTTGATGAGGAACAAACTTCGCAATCAAAATCACATACTGTCAGAGTAGGTGCTACGTTTGATAAGGAAGAAACTTTGTGACCAAAATCGTATGCTTTCTGAGTAGCTGCTACATTTAATGAGCAACGAACTTTGTGATCAAATTTGTATACTTTCTGAGTAGGTACTAATGGGGAAAGAATCGAAATCGCATACTGTCTATATAGGTATTACATCTGATGATGAACAAACTTTGCAACACAATCGCATACTGTCTGAGTAGCTACTACATTTGATGAAGAACGAACTTCGCAATACAATCGCATACTGTCTGAGTAGCTACACATTTGATGAAGAACGAACTTCGCAACACAATCACATACTTTCTGAGTAGCTACACATTTGATGAAGAACGAACTTCGCAACACAATCACATACTTTCTGAGTAGCTACACATTTGATGAAGAACGAACTTCGCAACACAATCACATACTTTCTGAGTAGCTACACATTTGATGAAGAACGAACTTCGCAACACAATCTCATATTTTCTGAGTATCTACTACATTTGATGAAGAACGAACTTCACAACACAATCGCATACTATCTGAGTAGCTGCAACTTTTGATGAAGAACGAACTTCACAACACAATCACATACTTTCTGAGTAGCTACTACACTTAATGAGGAACGAACTTTGTGACCAAAATCATATACTTTCTGAGTAGCTACTAATGGGGAAAGAACTTCGCAATCGAAATCGCATACTGTCTATATAGGTATTATATCTGATGATGAACAAACTTTGCAACACAATCGCATACTGTCTGAGTAGCTGTACATTTGATGAGTAACAAATGTTATGACCAAAATTGCATTCTGTCTGAGTAGCTGCTACATTTGATGAGGAACGAACTTCGCAACACAATCACATACTTTCTGAGTAGCTACTACATTTAATGAGGAACGAACTTCGTGAACAAAATCGTATACTTTCTGAGTAGCTACTAATGGGGAAAGAACTTCACAATCTAAATCATAAGGAATGAACTTTGTGAACGAAATAACATACTTTCTGAGTAGCTGCCACATTTAATGAGGAACGAACTTCGTGACCAAAATCGTATACTTTCTGAGTAGCTACTAATGGGGAAATAACTTCGCAATCGAAATTGCATACTGTCTATATAGGTATTACATCTGATGATGAACGAACTTCGCAATACAATCGCATACTTTCTGAGTAGCTAGTACATTTGATGAAGAATAAACTTTGCAAACAAAATCGCATACTGTACTACATTTAATGAGAAAAAAGAACTTTGTTGCCAAAATTGCTTATTACCAGCATCAGTTGCGTCGCTTCACCGCTACTCACAACTCCTCTCCCGTGGCCTCATGAGATTTCAGAATCTCAACAAAAGTAGTTGGTCATTCAAATACTTTCCGAATTAAGACATCCTACTCATTTCACACTTTTCACCTACTATATAATAGGGAAGTAGACATAATTGGACACAGGTAAAGTATTTGGACATCTCATTTGACAGATTTTCGCATGTTGTAAAGAAGTAGGCATATTCTGAGAAGTTTTAAATTAATTGTTGCAATGGATACGGTTATCCGAGATAAAAAAAAATTATAAAATATAACAATATTTAACAGAAACGAACAGCATTTTTGTTATCAGTGTAAATTTGTACAGTTTTTTCAGTCATATAGTTTTTGATGAAAATGTCTTTTAAATTTAGTCGGTGTGTTGTCATGTCACATACATTCATTTTAGTCCATGTTACGCTAATTGATTTGCATATAATTTTAGTACACAAAAATAATACTGTAAAATGGAATGGAGACATAATTGAAAATGGATAATAATAACACTGTTCGTCATGAAAATTTAATAATTAGGCCTAAAACCTATACACCACCTAATATTATAATTTGTACAGTTCAATAATACTAATTATATAAGGTAAATTATCTTAAAGGGGTAGTGTGTCGTTTTTGCAGTTTCATTTTGGTTAGACAAAAAAAATAAAAGTAATTTGCAAATTGCTTTCAGGTTGGCCAGCATCTGCTTTCCATGCTGTCTTTCCCCATCATTTATCAGTTAGCACTCTCATTCACTCACCTCTTGTCCTCTGTATCAGCTTCACTTTGCTCCTTGAAGATTCCAGAAGGCCAGAGCGATCTCTTCACTCTGTCGCGTTTATGAGTGATGGTGAGACTCATGCCTGCTTGCTTTTAACCTCTTAATGAAGTTTGTTGTCCCATGCCTGTAGTCTATTGCGTCCTCCGAAAAGGAAGAAAGGACAGGTTAATGATTTGAGTGCACTACAGCATGTGGCTCCATCATTAGCCAACCGAAAATACAGTGGTTGAGGGGCTTTTGAGGAAAAAAGTGTGTGTGTGGTTGGGTTTCAGCCTCGTGAAGTGGGTTCAGCCATGTGAAGCTTATGAATCAATGTCCGATTGCCAATGAGAAAATAATTAAAATCCGGTTGGGAACCGTGTTATGTACCGTTAACCGACTGCTACGGTAAGAAGCTGTATGTGTATATGTAATAGAAACAGCCATAAATGTAATGAAACAAAATAAAATCCATATCATAACCGACTCCAAAGAGCCCAGCGAATGGCATTATGGAGGCAGACAGTATAAATGGCCCTGCAATATTGTAAATGTTTATATACTACAGCTCGCGTGGACATCGTGTGGCGGGCTGGAGATTTATTGGTGCCGCTGTAATACGTTGAAACCAACACAAGGTAGCAGGTCATATTTCACATGTGTTATCATATCGAGTGTAAATTTGCCGTGAACTATATGGTGGAGATAAAATATTTTAAGCCGTTTCTTCTACTGTTTCCTCCCCCGCATCCTCATTCGAGACCGAATATTAGCATCGAAACTCCTACACCCGAGAGGTTTTATATGCACGCGGTCAGTAATAATATGTTCAAGGTTTCCCGCTGCAGCTGGATGCGAATGACGTGCCAACCAGGGACAAACTGATTACACCTTTAGAATTTTATAAACGCTGCATTTTGAACAATCACGTCTTATACCTCCCTCGCTTCTCTGAATAAAAGCACCGGTGTTAAAATAGAAGCTTACAGGAGAGCCATAATTCATCAGAGAGCACTATTAGAGCGCACAGATAACTTTTCCCCTTTTTAACGTCGTTTGTGAACGAATGGTGACATGGAAAATGTGTTGGCCATTTGCTTCAAGTCTCCCTGTGATTTTTAAATGCTGTCTGAAGGCCATCTCTGCAGCCGGTTGTTTTTAATTTATGTGTTGACCTAGCAGTTAACTGTAGGGGCAACTGGAATACCGCAAATCTATTTAGATTGCGCTATGTGGCCTTTCGGTTCACTTAGTTGCCGCTAGAAGGATTTAGTGCAGCTTTGAGTCAAAAACTTGGTAAACAGTTGGTTCAAACATTGTTTATTAAATTAAATATTATTATTAAATCATTAAACATTATTTGGTCTTATTTTGCATTAGTGTTAATTTTATAAGTAACCTAAAATGTAAAATTATTTGTGGAGCTGAGTAAATTGGTACTATTTTAATTATTTATTAAATTAAATATTTATATATTGATGTAATTATTTTAATATGTATAATTATATTTTTATTTAATTAAATAAATAAATGTAATTTATTATAACATAACTTTGTATTATAATTGTGATTCTGTAATTATTTTTCAGCTTTCTGTGCAGACACATACCTTAAAATAAAAAAATGTAAAAAATACAAATTTTTAGTGTTACTGTTTTAACTATTAATTAAATTAAATATTTATACAATTATTTATATGTATAATTGTATTTGTATTTATTTATTTATTTAAAATGAAATGTTACTTAATTATAGCATAGCTTTTTGTTTTTTATTTATTTATTTAGGTTTCATTTTCTGTGTAGACACATTCCATAAAAGTCTTGGCAAAAAATAGATTTCTAAATACAGTTTAACGTTTACAACACTTTTGTAATCGGACTTTTGACTTAAACCTTAGAACTGAAGTATAAAAATGAAAACCTTGTGGCAAAATCCTATGTGACAACTAACCCCTATATATAAAATGATGTCATTTACGTTTACATGAAGCAAAAAAACTCAATATTAGGTCAACTTTGCCATAAACTGTACGAGCAGGCCTGCTTGGCGGCATAAACAAACTCTTTGTGATGTTTTGTGTGCCAAAGTTACATAAATGCTTTAGGTTTATGTAACTCTGGCACACGATGTTATGGAAATTAAGTTGTTGACTTCTTTTTTACTTTCCTTGATCAAATTTTGATGCTCGTCTGTTTGATAGAAACTGCCAAACGTCTGTGGCTGTATGTAGATTAATCTATTTGGCCAAACCCTCGATGAACTAATCTGAGGCTGATTGTTTCAGATTAACTCACGGGAGGTAAAACTCCTAGAGCTGAGAAAATGCGTCTCAAGTTTGACAGCAGACAAAAGACCTCGAAGGCCCCGATCATCGCTGCCAGATCGAGGTCCCGACGGATGCGGATACTCCATCAGCCTTCGTACAAAACAAGATATGTTATATATAATGAATTGGATCAAAATCTACTGGGCTTGTTCTGTAGGTTAATTACTTTAACCCTCTCTGTCTGTTTGTTGAGGATGTGTTTTGATACATGTGGTAATTGTTGTGTTGTTTTTAATTAGTGTTCGGGGCCGCGCACTGCTTTCAAAGACTCGATTCTGGTCTGCCAAGTGGAAATGGCAGCAAAATCTATCTCAGCCCATCCTATCTGTCTGCATCACTTATCTGCACGGGAAACCTGAACACTTTTCTCTTGGTTTGCTCACTCTCCGGCTGAATAATCGCCCACCCGGTAATTCTCCGTTCATGTGTTTGTTCATTCGTATGTTGCTTTTTATCAAGATGCTAATATTGTTCATAATTTCTCCTTATCGCCGCCTCAGACAATGGAATTTACACTGTGCGCCCGACAGCAGATTACGGAATGACCCTCCGCTTTTCGACCAGCCCAATTTAGGCTTGATTGACAGCCGGTTGTCACGGCAACTTCCACAGGCCCTCTTTCCTGCACGAAAGCAAAAGAACGCCAAAAGTGATGATTCACTATCGCCTGGCTCTCTCAGGACAATGATTTACAAACTCGACCGCTCACCTCCCGCGCTCATCCCGGCTTATCAGAGGCTGCAGGATCTCCTCCTGCGAGCCAGGACACCGTTTGCATGTTTAGAGAGCCTCCGCGGATGCTTTTTGCAGACAAAACAACAACTGGGATCCACATTGTAAAAACGCAATTCAGCACCAGGCTTATCGCTTTTAGGGTTTAGCGGAAGAGCATTTGCCTTAGGATAATAACCTGTTGTCAGTGTAGCGTTCATATCTTTTATTCAGGATGATTAGTATCTATATAATTAATTTTTGTGAAATATAATAATTGTTTTTGTAGTTTAGGTGGGCCTCAAACATTTTTTGGGCCTCTGTAGATGGAATATACTAGGGGTTTACAAACTGGGGGATCTGTGGGACCCTCATAGGGCCGAAAACAGGGTGCTAGAGAGCAAGTGGAAGGAGATTCATTTTGATTAATTTATTCAATTGACAGCCATAGTTTTTAACAGTAAGAAATTAGAAAAAAAGATTAAATTAGATTTAAAAAAAATCTAAATGTTTTTTTTTTATTTTGCCACTTTGACTTTATTCATATGTATGTATTATTTCATATTTAATAATTATATACACACACTGTATAATATATAAGATACATGATAAAATTGCTAAAATTAAGACTAAAGTTAAACTAAAATTAAAAATGAAAATGTAAAGATAGATAGATAGATAGATAGATAGATAGATAGATAGATAGATAGATAGATAGATAGATATCAGTGTTATTTTAGTAAACATATTTTCTATGTAATATTTTAATCTTTTGCAAAGCTAATTATTCCTAAGCTAAAAAGTTTGTACTCCCCGGCTGTTCTATCCTCTTTACTTAATGTATGAGATATTTACAAATAAACACCCGGATATAGTCAATGCCTAATAGCTTTGACTCTGCAGTCTAGCAGCATCCCTCCTATTATAAAGATAACAAATATCAGTCATGATATTAAACAAATAAGAACTTGGTCTCAGTCATATCACAAGGACATAAATTCCCTTAGACGTGGAGCTAGCAATCTTGTTTTCCCCTTGTCGTTGTGCGCCTTAATTTGTGATGTATTAAACCAAACTCTTTCCAGCCGCTGAAGTTGATGAAGCTTGATAGGAGTCATTTTTTGAGGCAGCATCACAGCTGGTGGGGCCGGACCCGGTGTGAAGGACACGGGGGAGTAAAGTATGCAAATATCAAGAGCGCTAATCAATTAAACGTGCGATGAGAAGCACCTTAATGATACTGTAGTGATTGAACAGTCTATCAAAGTGCACATTATATTTCAAATAAATAAGATACTCTACAGCATGTGTTCTTTATTCCGATGCCTTTTAATGAATCTGTTGTGGTCATGCTGTCGATAAACTCACTTTGCTCGCTTATTTATGGACTGCAACTGCATTATTGACTGCAGTCGATTCTCATGAGCTTTTGTCATCTGAGTAAACCGAGAAAGTTGAATAATGCAAGATTGTGATGCTATTCCATACGTTCCTTTATATGTAGTATAATGTAATGCAGTCTGTATTGTATTCCAATATTTTCTATAATGGATCGTGTGTGTTTTAGAAAGAAATGTGTGTGTGGTTTTCTTTTCTCTTAATGTGTAATGTCAGTAACAGCGTCTGTTTTTATTTTTTACGGCGGCCCTGTGGTGATGCTTTATCCCTCATCCCTGTCAGAAAGAGTGATGAAAACATTCTCTGGCTGATTTATTTTATAAATCGCTTGGAGCTTTTGCACCTTATTGAATCATGGAAAAACAGGAGTACAGCTAAAGTGCTAAATAAAATATCTGAAGATTTAGAGGATTTTTGATTCATTTAAAAGAAATTGACTCAAAAGAAGGATTTGTTCACAAATTAGACAAATCGTTCATGCTGTTTTTGTGGTTCAATGAAAAGACCTGACTCAAAGGAATGATTTGTTTACAAATTGGACAAAAAATATTAGGCCAGTTCTGCGATTCAGTGAAAAGATTTGACTCGGAAGAATGGATTGTTGACAAATCAGACAAATCATTCAGACCGGTTTTGTGATTGAATGAAAAGATTTGATTCATTCAGTCAGACCATTTTATGGTTCATTAAATAGATGTGACTCATTAAGACCAGTTTTGCGATTCTATTAAAGGATCTGGTGCAAAAAAATAAGTTGTTTACAAATCAAGTCATTTTGTGGTCTAATTAAAAGATTTGACTCAAAAGAATTTGTTCACAAATCATTTTTGTGATTGAATGAAAAGTTTGAATACTTTTCTTGCGATTGACCACAATATAGTGCAGATGTCAAGATTTTCAATGAATAGCAACTTACATTTTTGATTACATTTATGATCGTTTCATGCTGCTTTTGTCATTTTTGAGAGCTTGAAGCTTCCAGTCTTCATTTATTGTAACTGCGTGGACAAGTCTTTTTTTTCACAAAAAGTCATACATGTTTGAAATGACATGAGGATTTAAATTTTGGATGAACTATTCTTTGAAGTTATATCCCTGCATTGTCTCCACGCAATAATCTGATTTACAGTGTGTGTTACTGTTACACTCTTTCTGCCCTATAAGTATCATTCCATTCAGCTGTCAGCCGTCGGACTGCCGCAAGGGTGTATTTTAAAGCATGCTACCACAGCAGCGCTTGTGGCATAAATATTGAGGTGAAGCACACGCGGTATTAAATTCATACAGGTCAGCTTCGTACATTAATCCAGCCTGAACAGAGTCCCATCACCCGTTTCCCTGAGCTGAGACATCACAAGAAGCACGGCGAGACCTCAAGGCCACATCTATTCGAATTCGTCCAGGAACGTTACCGGCCTACCTCCGGATTGCAAGATCCCCCTCAGGCATTGTCGAAGACCCGTCCTGCCCTTTTATTTTCCAGTTCAGGGCCTTCTTTTTTTGCAGATAAATGCTCTCCGATGTAACGTGACAGATGTCACAATGCATCGCCTCTATTTTGATACATACCCTCTGATCCTGCCACAAATGATAAAGAGCGCACGGGGCCCAAACAACGTGCTGACACTCGTGATTATTTTAGAGCGCGTCACGACCGTGGCGAGACACGGAGCCGGCCAGGTTCCAGAGCGAATCAAGGAATGTCAATATGTGCGTGTCGGAGTCATCGTGGCATCCAAGGACTGAGGGAGACTCAGTAGACACAGCCATCCCATTGACATATATTCAAAAAGATCAATGCCATGATAAAGTTGTAGGTTTAGTTGGCTTGCACTTAATCTGTTGAAGCTGCAAGACACTTCACTTCATTTTTTTTCCCAACCTTGGTTTTTGGAGGAAAGGAAAAACTAACAAAAAAATAATTCAGTGTTTTATAATTCATTGGTCAGTTTTGAGATTTCGGCTTTTCATAATGTTATTTCAGAACACTTTTAAGTGTTTTATTTTATTGCACTTTATCTATTTGCGTCTGTAGAATTAAATTACATTTAATATCTTTAAAGGCTGTTTTATCAAAATTAGTTTTTTTTCTAAGCCATAAATCTCCAGTTTGTTTGCAGTGCACTTACATTAACTACACTTTATGGTTCTACAAAAAAAAAACAATGCAATTCTTAATGTAATCAATCAAATGGGTAAGTATGGTGATATCTACTAAATCTTTTACTTTATTCACCTGGGGGTGTCTTGCCTTAATTTGAGTGATTCTTTCTGTTGAGTAGCGAGAAGTATCTCTATTTATGAACAAAATATTGAATCATTTAGTTAGTCGAGCACGGATACATTTAGGAGAAGAACAAGTGAGACATTAAATCATTTCATCAGCCGATTCGTTCAAACACACGGATTCATTCAGCAACAGAGCCAAGTGTTCCTTAGGAATGAATCACTGAATCATTCAGTCAGCCGATTCGTTCCAAACACTGCTTCATTCAGGGACAAAATTCCACTGCGTGTTCTCTGTTTATCTTACTTTGGAAATACATTTGTTGACAGATCAAAAATCTGTCTATCTATCTATCTATCTATCTATCTATCTATCTATCTATCTATCTATCTATCTATCTATCTATCTGTCTGTCTGTCTGTCTGTCTGTCTGTCTGTCTGTCTGTCTGTCTGTCTATCTATCTATCTTTTATCTGTCTGTCTGTCTGTCTGTCTGTCTGTCTGTCTGTCTGTCTGTCTGTCTGTCT
>NW_015505260.1:39760-136740 GCF_001515645.1 Sinocyclocheilus grahami | reverse complement strand
GTCTGTCTGGCTGTCTGTCTGTCTGTCTGTCTGTCTGTCTGTCTGTCTGTCTGTCTATCTATCTATCTATCATCTGTCTGTCTGTCTGTCTGTCTGTCTGTCTGTCTGTCTGTCTGTCTGTCTGTCTGTCTATCTATCTATAATTTTCATTCATTCATTCAATTATCTTGGTTTTTAATGGTAAATGATAATAAATTTTAATAGGCATGATGCTTATAACCCTTATAATATTCAATAGAATATGCCACGGTGATTCTCTCGCAAAAGTCGTCAGGCTTTGAAATTATTTGGCCAGTATCACCTGGCAAAGTGCCCTTTATAATTTGTGAGAATCATATTTATATAACATTCAAGATTTCAGCTCAGTCAAAGAAAGTATTATCTGTATTATCTTCACCAAATTACCATAAACTAAACACAGAACGGGACAAAAACAGCTCACATTCGTTTGAATTCCAGGCCAATGGTAGCGGCACTCTCAGTCTATCTACACCCTCCAGAAATTTCGTAGAAAGCAGCATCTCTTCGCAGTCTGCCTCTTCCTATTAAACCAGACCTCTAAGCACGACAGCTTAGTGCTATCACCTCAGGCCTACCCACCATTTCCAACATGGGGTTGAACCCAATTATCCCCCAAATTAAAATGAACAGACTTGGCACGGGGAACAATTACTGCTGCGTCTCCATTCCACATGCTAAATGGGCCAAGCAAAAGCAGTCCCTTTTTGCCCATGCTGGCCAAGGACCAAATGTCTGAATAGTATTTGGGCTGTGCTTACAATAGTAATGTATGTGGGTAATTGGGAGGTGAGAGGTTACACCAGTCATTCCATTCGCTCTGTTTTTCTTTGCTTCAGAAGACAGGAAGCTGTTCGTGGGGATGCTGAACAAACAGCAGACGGAGGAGGACGTGTACCGTCTTTTCGAGCCCTATGGAGTCATCGAGGAGTGTACTGTGCTAAGAGGTCCGGATGGAAATAGTAAAGGTGAAATTATGTCACTTTTTATATATGACACTGTATTATCAGTCAGCATGAAATCCAGTCATTTCCGGAAGATAATATCAAACCCCTACCAACGTTTTTTTTTTTTTCTCTTTGCGTATTGTTAAATATAATGTTCAAATTTAATGTTGACATTTTATGCTGTCCAAGAACCAACAGTTTGTTCTGAGTTGTCGCTCGTTCAACATTGAAGGCTCTTAAGAGACGGAGAAAAACCACATATTTGGGCATTCAACTTTTTATAGACTCCATTGTTTCCCCACCGAGGCTTTAGGGACACTGTAAGACGCTAATACAGCCTGGCATTTGGAAAAGCACTGTGGGAGTGCAAGTTTTACGAAAATTGCTGTAGGATTATTTTGTGCTACTTAGGGGGTGGATCTCTGAATATATCCTGTCTTATGGAAGAGAAGAATAGATGTCAAAACACTCCCTGTATGATGAGACAAGAAAACTACATTTCATTTAGCTCTTAATGTGTTTTATTTCAAACCCTGTTTCTGCCAATAATGTGCTTAATTCTTAAATAAAAACTGTATAAAACATGTTACGCTTGTATAAGGCACATTAAGACCTATCCTTAATATTTTGACAGCTTCTTCAATGGCTTGCAACACGACTGCTCTTGAATCTCAAATGGGTTTGAATCCTCGTGATGAATATCTGTGGCGGTGTTTAAAAAGATATCAATTATCCTGTATTTGGTGTTTAGTTTGCATAGATGAGCATGTGGCAGTAAATAGCACACTTTTCACATCAGTACAGTCTCTAGAGGAGCCGCTTACTTACCGTTGGAGGGCTTTCTCTCTCCAGTGTTTTAATGTGCTTCTCTACACTGTGGTTAAAGCGTTTGTGTGCCTTTGTGTGTGTGTCTTTTTTCTATCAGGCTGCGCCTTTGTAAAGTTCTCCACACACGCTGAAGCTCAGTCTGCAATCAGCGCCCTTCACGGAAGTCAAACCATGCCAGTGAGTACACACTCCTCTATAACACACTCACTCACACACACACATACGCATACAGACACAGAGGTTTGTTTTTGTGAAAAGTGGGGACATCCCATAAGCGTAATGGTTTTTCTACTGTACAGACCGTATATTCTATTGCCCTACACCAACCCTACCCCTTACAGGAAAGTTTGTGCTATTTCAGATTTTCAATACACTCCATTCTGTGTGATTTATAAGCGTTTTGAAAAGTGGGGACATGGGGTAATGTCCTGAAAAGTCACCTTCTCCTTGTAATACCTATGTCATACCTTTGTCATTATACAAATTGATGTCCTCATTTGTCACAAAAACGCACACACAGACACACACACACAGACAGAGAAAACCTCTTATTTTCAGTGTTGCATTTTTTCTTTGTACTTTCTTTCTACTTTGATGTTCCTCCTGAAATCAGGTTGCAATGACTTTCATTCATCTGTATATTCTGTACATTCTAGGGTCACTGTATTATTACAAGGGTCAAAATCCTTTAATCTTTTTTTTTTTTTTTTAAATCTTGTCTTTAGTTCTTAGAAATGCATTCTTAGTATTCTTTAGGTTTCATGTGGTTTCTTCAAACAAAAAAAAGTGTCATTTTAAAGCTTATATTTATTTAAAATGGCATGTGGTGTAACTGTCAAGTAAAAAGTAAAAACATTTCTTACATCTTGAATACATAGGTTTTTATGTTTTTGAATATATTTTCTAAAGTATAGTATTTTTTTTAATCAAATATCATGAATTAATAATTCATAAATATCATTATTTTTGTTGGGGAGTTGCACCACATGACAATTTACATCCTGAACTAATCTGGTTATTAAAGGCCAATTCACACTGCACCGACAAACGCCGACAGACACGTTGGCCGCTGGATTTAGAATTTTATGAAAAATAACTGTCATGTTCACACTGCCCCAACAGACACCAACAGATTTCAAGTCAGGGAGAGTTAACTAGGGGGGAACATGGATGATCTTGTAACAACAATCAAAATGATACTGTTATTAATGTCTTTGGTAATATTGTAAGGCAGTTTTATTATAATAATAATATATATTTATAATTATATTTATAATTTCCGTTGTGAAATTTCCCAAGCGCTGTAGCGATCGATCTGATCGCATTCGGCCACACCCACCGCATAAAGCTCTGGCCTCTCCTCCCAAAGATCCAAAAACTGTTCCTCTTTCTGGTTTGTCGAGAAACCTGCCATTTTTAAAGTTATTTTCCTAAGCGCACCCAGCACCTACTTGCAGTCTTGCCTCATTGTCATGGCAACGGTTCGTGGCCAGGTCAGATTACGTCAGAGTTTGTTGTTGTTTGTTGGACATTCCACGACCCAACAAATGCCGATTAAACATGTTCGGTAGGGTTAAAACCAACTCCGACCAACGCCAACAAACACAGACAGGGGTAACACACTGATCCAACAACCTCCGACAGACTAGTCTGTTGGCGTTTGTCGGTGCAGTGTGAATTGGCCTTAAGGTTGTAAAAAGAAAAATGTTGCAAATAATTATTAGTGAAATTGCAGGGATGTATATATGTAACATTTATACATTGTTTGCCAAATCGAAGTCATGCGGTGTGACCAACAATTTTTTTGTGTTGTTTGTTTGTTTTGTTGGTCGAACCACATGAATTCTTGCCAGACAGGTTTTTCAAATATAAACAAATAATAAGCAGAAGTTTTTTTTTTTTTTTAGTGGTAGTAGTAGTGAACCAGGCAATCAACTCGATTGCAAACAGTTAAGAACAAATCAGTCACTTCAACTTACGAAACTGCATATTTGGCCATATTGTTTTGTTGAATAGCTGCATTGCCAGCATATCAGCACGTCGGCCATTTCAATCTCAAGGACTGGACGCTGAGCCATAAAAAGCCGGCTATTTAGCACAGTCTGTCTGAATCACACAGCTATTCAGTCACACACGCATAGTTCGGCTCTCAGAAGTAGTCACACGCTGCTGTTTTATTTGCTAAAAGACTCCGGTTGGATATAGACGAGCTATGAACTGTCAAAATGCATTTGAGTTTTTTTTTTAATTTTTCACAATGCAGTGACATTTTTAAAGAAACAGTTGACCCAGAAACAAAAAAAAAACTGTCATAATTTGCTATTCGCCGCAGTGTGATTCCAAACCTGTATGACTTAGTTTCTTCTGTGGAACACAAAAGGAGATGTTTTGAAGAATGTTCTAGTCGTTTTATTCATTAAAAAATGCATGTAAATCATTTTTATGTGAACTACCGCTTTAAGAGAAAGAAATGTGCAGAGAAGAAGCATAAAGAGATGGATCTGTGTTGTGATCCGCTCTCTGTATAACCTTTAGGGTCAACCGAGGTGCAAATGATTCAGGGACATTGAAATGTAAACCACAGTCCTGAAATCTTCACCTCACACATGCGCTCAGACATCCTTTCCTCTCTCTCTCTCTCCTCTCTCCTTCCCTCCATCCTCCCGGGACATTAGGCAATAGACTTGTTTACCTCACCTTTCACCACATTGACTGGTGAATTATTCATTGGCATGTACTGAGGTGGGAGTGGAGGAGAGAAAAAGAGAGAAAGCGGGAAGGAACGCGAGATAGAAAAGTAGAAAGAGAGAGGTGGAGAGACAGGGGAAGAGTGGAGGAAGCTCATGGGGGAGCGTTGGAAAAGGTTTATAGTCATCTCGGTAGGTAAATTGATTATGGAAAACCTTTCCGGCCTCCATTCTCTCGAGTCTGAAGTTGTAGAGGGAGCGGTCACGACTCGTGCGGCTCCCAGGTGCCAAAGTGAGATGTTTAACCGAGATAATGGAGTTCTTCTCAAGGTAGAGCTTGATGAAGCACTCATCCATCTGCAAACTCTTCAAAAGAAGCAATGGCAAACTTGCCGAACACCCACCAGCCTCTCACGCCCTCGGGCCGCCAGCAGTTCGCAGTTATTAAAGTAACACTAGCACCAGACACGATATGACAAATATATATTTTTATAAGTGATACACTTTTTTTCTGCCATCAAAGCAAAAGCGAAGTGACAAAATGTCAACCAGTCAGAACAAATTTGATCTTTAAAGGGGTCATATGACGTTGCTAAAAAGAACATTATGTTGTGTATTTGGTGTAATGCAATGTGTTTATGCGGTTTAAGGAAAAAAAATACATTATTTTCCACATAATGTACATTATTGTTGCTCCTCTATGCCCCGCCTTTCTGAAACGCGTCGATTTTTACAAAGCTCATCGTTCTGAAAAGCGAGGTGTACGCTGATTGGCCAGCTATCCAGTGCGTTGTGATTGGCTGAATACCTCAAGCGTGTGACTGAAATGTTACGGACCTTACCATACTGTCAGGTCGTGTCCCGCAGCGACGAGACAAAAACAATAAAACCCATTACAAACGAGGCATTTGTTGCATCCAGTGGGGACATAATTACTGATAAAAATGACTTGTACTGTCTTTTTACGTGTTAAACATAAAACCATGTCTGGAGAAACGACAAACAACAAGCGCTACTCTACTCAAAACTCACGTTTGAATCGTCAGTGGCAAATTCTTTAAATATAAAAAAACGTACTTACAGGCTGTGAGTCAGAAGCACCAGACTGTCCTTGCAAAGTTGGAACTGCCCCACTTTATAGAAACAGACTTCTACATTGTGTGAAGCGATTGGAATAGAAAACATAAGTAGGTGTGAATCGACAAGTAATTTATTTGTCTGGACTGAAGTACAATACCGAACAAAATGACAACCAATCATAACATATTTGGTGTTTAATTAATGGAAAAACAAGACTTTAGACTTATAAAATGTCACTGTAGGCGGAGCTTCATTGTGTGGAACACAAAAGGAGATGTTTTGAAGAATGTTAGCAAATAGAAATTGCATCAGAAATAGATGTTTTCCAACAAATTTACAGCGTCAAGTTATTTGTTTGACCAGACTAAAACTACAATGCTAATCAAAATAACAACCAAATTTAATTGATGACTTTAGGCTAATATGATTTCACTGTGGGTGGAGCTATGTTGCATGAGGTGATTGGAATAGAAATTGTGTCAGAAATAGGTGTGATGCAACAAATTTACAGTGTTAAGTAATTTGTTTGCCTGGACTTATGCACAATGCTAATCAAAATGACAACATTTTTGATGTTTAATTTATGAAAAACAAGAGTAATGAGATTTCACTGTGGGCGGGGCTACAATGCATGAGGGGATTCTAATAAAAACATAGCAGAAGAAAGTGTGGCGTGATTAGTTTACAGAGTGAAGTCATTTGTTTGTCCAGACTAAAAGTACATTGCTAAACGAAATAACCAATAAGAAATTATTTGAGATTTAATATACAGCTATTTGAAGAAAAAAAACATTATAAAAATGCGATTTCACTGTGGATGAGGCTGACACGACAAAAATAGAAACCCAAAACTTGAAATAAAATAGAAAAATAGGCTTTGTCACTTGCTTTGTGTTGCGCCTGATTTGGGAAAGTTAACAAAAGCAAATTTCGTAGTTGGGGGCGCCGGCGCCACCAGTGCATGTTTAACTGATAAGAGCAAAAATAACTTTAAATGCTCGTTCATTTTTGTTTCACCTGACAGCTCATTATGCAGCTCATTATGCGGGCCTTTGTCTTCTCAGGTGTGAATCACAGCATTATTCATGATCATTCACGCCTACTCGCATATACCTTTTCTACACAAAAAGTGTCTTAGAACATTTAAATCAATATATTGTTTTCTGTGAATGAGTGAGTAAGATGATTTTCACATAATTTTGAAGCAAAAACCCTAGACTTCAAGATCCAGTTCTCAAAAGTCTTGTGATCAAATGTTCTATATGTGTTTTATGGCCTTATTTCGTTGAGTTTAAAATTGTAGTTTTTCACTAAACCCGCATAAATGTTGTTTTCTCAAAAACACAATCACGTACATACATGCTGCTCACATATTATTGTAGCCCAGTTTGTGCTGATTACAGTGTTATTAAACTTTAGACATTCAAATGTTTGTAAGCAACTGAAAAAAGCACAAATGTCAGGGCATGTCAACTTTTCCAGGCCCCAAAATAACCTCGACCCCAGAGGGTTAATGAAAGTCAAAAACTGCAAAATAAAATTTCAACACGTTTGATGTTTAATATACAGTCAATCTTTTTAGTCAAATATGTAACTCAAATTGTGTTTTCAACAAATGAGATTTTAGTGCTGGTGGGAAATTGATGTGTAATGTGACAGAAATAAAAATAAAAAATTTGAATAACATGGAAAAAAATAGGCGCCTGATGATTTAGTGTTACGAAACTCAACAAAAGTGATCTTTAATGTTATTTTTTGTTTTTATTGAAAACTGCATCAGGTAACAAAATCACAGCCAAATGTACTTTGTTTACTATACAGCCATTTGAAATTATGTAGCATTGATTTTACTACAATTTAACGCGAGGTGTGACTGGAATTTGTGCGCTTGTTTATTTTCCTGTGTGCCAAACGCTCATGTGACGTCACTATCCACAGCGGCACGCGACCCTGGTGCAGACGTGGCGCGAGCTCGAGCTGGAAGGTTGCGCGAGGCGAGCGAGACTGTCAGCAGAACTGGCGAGAAGAGACGAGCCCATGAATGAGCTGGATTTCAGAAGCAAGACAATAACACGTATGTTAGTTTTGCATGTGTTGATTTTGTATTTTAGCGTTATGCTTATCTTTATAGCGTACTTGCATTTGTTGCGTTTGTTGTTGTTATTTTGCATGTCGTTTAAAAGAAAAAGTTAAATTCACTTGAATTGTCGCATATATATATATATATATATATATATATATATATATAATACCATTTCAGTTTTTTAATTTCAAAATTTTACATATAATTACATTTTTAATTCATTATTTCTTTGTAATTATTTGTGAAATTGACTATATCTGAGCGAAAATTGTTTAAATGTAAATCCTACACTATATCTTATTTATTTATTAATTTTATTTTAGTGAAATATTCAGTTTGTGTGAAAAACAGACTGAAATTTGCATTCAAATTTGCACATTTGCATGCAATTTGCATCACAGAAAATTGTGGTCACCATTCCCTTTCATTGTATGGAAAAGAGCAGCTTGGACATTCTGAAAAAATATCTTCTTTTGAGTTCCACAGAAGAAACAAAAGTTGTAGAGGTTTGGAACAACATGAGGGTGAGTAAATGATAACTAAATTGTCGTTTTTGGCCGAACTATCACTTTAATCAATGGAAAAAAGATGCTGCAGGTCCCAATGCGTCCACCATCAAACTTTTAGCGTATCTCAACAATATTTTGTAAACACCAAATGTTTTTATTCCAGTCCACAGATGTCTGTAACTCCCTTGAGGTTTTACCCAGAAATCATTTTAACTACTTTGGTGATAAAAAAACCCTGAAGGCATACAAGATAAGGCCTTTTTTTTTTTTTTTGAAGATTGCAGCTTTGTGCTGTCTTACACTTCGGCATTTTGTGGTACTTCTTTTGACCTGCAAAAGTCCATTATGTTTAGTCGTGCAGCACAACTAATGAGCAGTGACTGAATGCACTGATAGTGCCTTTGGTAATGATATCCTAACTAAGCAGTTGAGGAAACAATACAATAAAACAGTTCTGAAAAGGCTAAGGGCATGAAGGTTCAAACAGAGTGAAATCGAAAATCAAATCTACATTTATCTTCCCCAGTGACTGTTCTTCGTTGTTTTTCTGGCAACCCCTTCAAACGCCTACATGAGTGCTTTATGCCTAGAGCCAGAGTTGTCGAGCTTGGATGTGCAAACTGATTGCTTTGTACTCGGCCCTCTCTAAGCATTCCGACAACAATACAGGGAACAATAGTGACCACCCATTTTTTCAACAGCCTTGGTTCCGGATTTTATTTTATTTTTTTATTTATTTTTTTCATTCACCATAGGCTTTTTGAAACATTCTTTGATAAAGAGTTTTAATTGGTATCAACCTGTTCAGATGTAAATTAGAACATTTGATTTAAAGTAAAAAGTATTTGAGAAAATTATGTATCAGTATACTTGCAGTATAAAGTAGAAAGCTATCTGTATATATATATATATATATATATATATATATATAAACAATTAATAAAAATTACAAAAGCAAAATAAAATTACTAGAACTTTAAACAAAATTTTAATGAAAACTAAAAACATTAAATATAGTAATAAATACTATAGCAGTATATAAACTGCTTCATGGGAGGCATGCATGGGATCTATTTTGACCCAATGTTTTTCATTCTGAAAGTGACTTCATTGTGAAATTAATTATTTTTTTTTTAAATATGTGATTTCTTTTTTTTTTTACATATATTATAATCACACTGACTTATAGTTCAGTCATTAATTAAAAATAAATAAATACATTCTTTTAAATAAAAATGTCCTGAAAATCTGGAATTACATTTGTGTCAATAAAAAGGAACGTAACTTTTCCAGAAACTATCAAAAATATGCCATTACGATAGAAGAAAAACACTGAAAATGAAAAAAAAGAAGTTAGTCGCAAAAAAATTAAACATGCTCTTCAAATATACTTAATTGTTTGTTAACAAATTTCAAAGATTCATTTTCGCAAATCGTGGATTTTGAATGCGTTGCCACAGATATCGCTTACACTTCGCAAATTAAAAAAAATATATTACAAAATTATTGCTATTGTTTGGGAAGGAAAAAATATAGGTGGATTCTTTTTTAAATGTGGTACAGATGTGTTGAAAATAAATGCATATAAATTTAAGACGAGAGATATTTATTGGTTAAAACATGAAAAAAATATTTAATATGAATCAGACTTACTGGTTTTGTTTGTAAAAATTAGATAACACGGCGCAACAGCTTTCCAATATTCGCGTTGTCCATCAAAAATCTCACTAGCCAATCAGAGTAGGCTGCTGTTTAGCCCGCCCTCACGAGAGGTTTGTGTCAAAATAGTGAATGAAAATTTGCAAAATGTAAGCGAAATCTGTGGCAACGCATTCAAAATCCACGATTTGCAAAAACAAGTCTTTGAAAATTGTTAACAAAGAATTAAATATATTTGAAGAGCATTTTACATTTTTGCATCATAAATTTACATAGTGTTTTTCTTCTTTCGTAAAGGCATATTTTTGATTGTTTCTGGAAAAGTTACGGTCAATTTTATAAAGTTACGTTCATTTTTATTGACACAAATGTAATCCCCATAAAAATCAAACCTTATAATGTGTTTATTGCTATATGTTCAGTGACTAAATGCCTCTTGAAGTGAATAATTCATTGCACAAAGCACATTGTGTTCTGCCCAAATTATGCACAAATATATGATTAGTTGCTTTATGTTGCCATTTAGCATTGTTTTTTCCCCCTGCTTAGATGTAGACCTACAACCCATTTTGGGACAAGACCCACCAGTTGTGGACCTAAAACACAGTCCCCTTTCCACTCTGCAGACTTGGCTTGTGGCCTCACCTGATATTCCCCCCGTATTGTGGGTGCTTATCGACATTTTCACGTCAATTTCAGCTAGCCTCTTATCTTGGCTGATGCACAACCTTTCTCTACCATCAGATCACAGTCATATTTTGGCCTTTTTGCCGAAATCGATTCTGTAGTTTTTTTTTTCTTCTTTTTTATTCGGACAGTATAGTGCTGGAACAGGGGATGTTGTAGGCTGATAAAGGTCAAGTGTAGCATCGAATCACTGAGAGATTCATAATGAATGTGAGCACGGCTCTCGCGGCAGGTGTTTGATTACCACGGTATGGGAGAGAATGAGTGAGCCAGACTTAGAAACCCACACATCCAAGGCCAGACCATGATCATTGGTGGCCTTGTCAATCTCAAACCCACGTTCTTCATTTAATCCGTTTGATATTTCGGGTGCAATATCATAACCTATCAAGTAGCGAAATCTGAAATAGATTTCGTTGCGTAATGGTCAAGCTGCCGAGGCTCATGTCAATCTACTGATGCCACTAGCAGTTTTGTAGATGCATTTGTTTGATTGCCTGAGGTTTGATGTTGAGAGTTTGTAGTTACTCATAATACTTTCTGTATTTTCTTCTTCTTCTTGAGGAAAAAGTTTTGTTGTTATTTTTAAGATGCATCCAACCACCTTGTGTTTGGTGCAAAGTTGGAGTGAAAAAGTCATGGTAGATTCACATATGCCATTCACATAGGAACTTAAAGGGGTCCTATTATGCTCTTTTACAATGTTTTGAATTTGTTTTGGGGGTGTACTAGAACATGCTCTCATGCTTGGTGATGCTCCATAATTTGTTTTACATAATTTACATTATTATAATACCTTTCTCCCCAGCCTGGCACAAACTGCTCAATTAGTTCCAGGTTTGATGAAGGCCCGCCTTCCGAAAAACAAAATGTGATGTGATTGTTTAGTGAATTGCAGTGAAACGGTTATACAGTTGAACATTGAATCCAGTGTTTCCCAGGCGGCATATATATGCAAACTCATTTTCTGGCATCAGGAGGCAATGTTGGAGTGGTAGAGATCAAGGTTTCCCCGGTAACGGCTGCACACAAAGCAGCGCTCCGCTCAAAAAAACACTGCTTTATCAGACATTACATGCAAGATTAAATGAAAATGACATCCAATTTTCTGAAAACAGTCGGTTTTCTTCAGAAATACAGTGATATGAAAACACCTGCACTCAATGTATGGGAAACACTGTAGTCTCATAATTGTAAATTCTGCAGATTACACCATTGTCCAGTATTGTACTGTCAGCAATTTATTATAAAAACATTTTCATAATTGTAACATACATATTTACATACATAATTATTCAGGTGCATGCGTAATAACTTGCGAAAACTTGAGGCTATAGTAGCACCACTTCTTCGTCGTCGTCTTGTCTGATGCACTCAACCAAGCGTTCGAACCACGACCTCGCCCCTCCCCACCCCCCAACCATTCGAATTTCCGTAGGCGGGAATTATTTTAATGATATTCAAATGCACTGCTTTGTGATATCACAAAACCCGGAAAACAAACGCTGTAGTCCAAACGAGCCGTTCGTTGTAGTTCTTGAAACGGGATAAAAAAATTTTTTTTTAAATCTCCCTTTGGAGTGGACTTTGAGATTTGTAAGTTTGAAGATCTTTTTTATGCCCAAACATACACACTACACACTGACTAAAATTAAAAAATTTAAACTTTTTTAAAGTTTAAACCCCTTTAAAGTGCCCCTATTATGCAATTTTTTTTAGGTTTCTAATATTGTTTTGGGAGTCTCCTACAATAGGTTTACACGCATGCGAGGTCAAAAAATGCTTCCGTTTCCTCAAAATATGCATTTAATATCACCTAATTTCCCAGCAATTCTCAAACGATTCATTCAAAGCAGTTCTAAGATTCAGTTTCTCTAAATCCCTCCTTTCCATGAGCCTACTCTTCTCTGATTGGTCAGATGGCCCAGTCTGTTGTGATTGGTCTACCACGTACAGCGTATGTTGGAAACAATATGCCAATTACCATAGTTACGTATTTTGAACGCTCAATAAAAAATATAAACATCTATTATTTATCTTACAGGTTGTGATTCAGTGGAGCCAGCTGGTCCAAATAAACGGGGAACTGATCCATCTTTCAAGATCAAGCGTTTTGTGAATCACAGATTGAACTCCCTGAGATTAGAGAAGCAGTCGTCAGTGAGGGGATTCGAATTACTGACGACTCATTTAGGCTGTTCAGAGTCAGTTCTTTCTTTTGAGCGACAATAACTTAATTTATCGTGAAATTTTGGCTTTACAACTTTGCAGATTGTTTACATTCACATACTGGTACATTACACAATGCATGAAAGGCAATATTCAAAATGGCATTATAGGAGCACTTTAAGGTTTTGATCTTTCTTAAAGGGACAGTTCACGCCAAAATAACAATTCAGTCATTTTATTCACTCTCATGTTGTTCCAAACCTGGGTGGCATACTGTCTTCTGTTAAACACAATTAAGGAGAGTCTGAAATGTTCTTTTGCATACAATGAAAGGGAACTGGAACTTTAAAAAGTCTACAAAAGCATCATAAATGTAATTCATTCGACTCATATTTCAAGTTATATGGTATATATGATGTGATTTGACAGTCCAAAATGTAGTCATTAAAAAGTCATTATTGAGTGAAAATATCTAAAAACCATCTCCAGTGAGCTACAACCAGATCATTGAATCAGTGAGTTGAACTTGAGAATTGGATCAGTCCAACTGATGAATGAATCTTTCAGGCTGGTTTTGTGAACTGGATTCCATGAAAAGATTGAAGTCAAAAGAAGGAATCCTTCACAAAAGAATGACTTGTTCAAGCATCTCTACTCTCGTCTGTTCCTTACACAAAGTTATCAAATGGCTTCAGAAAACCTTGAAATATAGCATGCAAGTTGTATTAACCAGTTTGTATGTATTTTCTATTTATTTATTTGTCTGTCTGTCTATCAATTTATTTATATTTGATGGTTATTTGGTGCCTTTTTGGGTCATTAGGGATATTCATTTGTGTTAGTTTGTGTTCCATGGAGTCTTACAGGTTTGAAAGAACATGGCAGTTCTTTCAGGGCTGTTTACACTAAGGACAATGACTATAATAAAGTTTTGATAATCTTTCAAATTTTATGAGAATAGTAATGTCCACACCACAACTATAACAATAATAAATTAAATTGTTGGAATCATTTTCAGAACAATTTTAAATGCTAAAAACATTGACAATCATAATCCACCCGGCATCGAAGAGCTCAAACGTTTAAATCATGTACATTTTGTATTGTGTTTCCTGTGGTGGTTGACAGTCTCGCTTGCAAAGCGGGAGGTTAAATGCAGCCTGCCCTCTCTCCTCAGACTGGCTCCGATTCTCTCCTCCCTCAGGGCGCGTCGTCCAGCCTGGTGGTCAAGTTTGCCGACACGGACAAGGAGCGCACCATCCGCCGCATGCAGCAGATGGTGGGCCAGTTTGGCATCTTCAACCCTGCCATCTCCCTGCCCTTCAGCACCTACAGCACCTACGCGCACGCGGTGAGTACCCTTCCTCCCCGCTGGGGCACTAGGGCGACTCTGGGCTCGACACGTTTTGATGATCTCATTGCCGCCCACATGCCCTCCCCATCCCTGCATGCCCACACACCCTCGCTCACGTGCCCAGAGTGACTCAGAATATTCCATAGGAAAATCTTCACCTGGTTATTAATAGCTTGCATCGGATGCTTCGGTACAGGGGAGGTTGAAAGGCAGTCGAGAGGTTCAGTCGGTACCTAATATTCATTCATGAGGGACATCTTGGTTCAGTTTTGGGGAGAGATACTACAAAACAGTTAGTTTCTAGTTAGTTCCTCCATATGGAGTAGATAGATATACATATATTCATGTACTAATAGGCATAGGTGAATATTTCTCGTAAATGCCAGGATTAATTGTTGGAGTCCACCTGGCCCCTGGAGGCTTATCATTCACACTCATTTTCATATCAGTAGACGTGCGGGGGACAGCGGAAGATGTGCGTATACGGACAATCCCGCAGTAACTGCCGGGCTAGTACGCAGGAAAAATATGCCCTCATTAGCATTCATGAGATGCAGAGCGTCCGCAGGAAATGCAAATGGTCCGAGAGCGGCGTGCGGGAAGGCAGGCAGGGTGGTTGCTGTGGCTCCCACAGGTTGGCAGTGACTTTTATCTCCAGTGTCAGAGATGGTGCAGTGTGTGCTCGGTGGCAATGACACCGTTTCTATAATTCACTGTTCCAGCCCGAGCCACAACCCACACATGCCGAAACCAACTGCTTTATATTGCATGCAGCATGTGGCGAAGTATGTGAGTTATATGTGCATATAATGAAGCTGTTTTATTTTACGTGGTGCTTGTCACCTCATGAGAGCCACCAAATTAAGATTACATGACCAGCCACTATAATGCAATCCTAAATCGATTATTATTGAACACTATTGATTATTGAATACATTAATCATGTCTGTATATACCAGTGTTTTTTATGTATTATTATTATTTTGAGTATTATTTATGTGCTGTTACAGTATTTATTAATATTTTGAGTTAACTTTAATTTGAATAATTTAATAGTGATTTTGTGTGCCTTTTCATTTTTATTAGTTTTTTTTTCATTTCTAGCTTTAAGTGTTAGCAATTGTAGTACTTCAACGTAAACTTATTTCAGTTTATTTCCTCTTTATTTCAAATACAGAAAAATATTTAATAGCAAAATTTGTAATAGTTTTAGTTAACAATAGAAACACTGACAAAAACATTTTTACAGTTGCAACGTTTTGTGTAATGCTTCCACACCACTAGGCGTCAGTATAATGCAGGAATGACACTGTCTACATAACCAGAAAAAATAAAAAATGAGTGGGCCTTTTAAAGATACTCCGAGCATCTTTTCCCCCAATACGTGATTTTCTGCAAGGTTTGTATATTTACTATGAATAAACGACTAATGCTAAGTGTTAAATACTAGCACGAAGTTTAACAAATGATACCCTACCTCAACTTGTGCAGCTTGTTCAGTAGAGGTTAGATTTGTCTTTTCAAAGCAATTGCGTTTCAGTTTTCACCTGGTGGCCGATAAAATTGCATTTACAAAGGCAACTGTCACGTTATTTAACAAAAGAAAAAAATGATTGGTCGTGTCAATCACAGTGCATATTACCTACATAATGCTGAAACATATGCTAAACCCTAACCCTAACGTAGAACCTTTATGTTAGTAGGCTTATAGTTAGCATTAAGGCCTATTCACACCAAGGACAATAACTAAAATGATAAAGATATAGTTCTAAAAATCGTTCTCAATATTATAGAATAGCAGAGTCCACACCGCAGATATAACGATAAAGGCACAGAAAAACAATATAGTTAGAATCACTTTCAGAACTAATTTTTCCAGCTGATGAATGATAAAAACGTTGACAGCCAATCAGAATCAATCCTGCTATAACTAGCTTGAGAATTTAAAGTGGCAGATGAGCGTGCGTTCAGAATAAACACACGTGGACGCTAATATAGTTATCTTTATAGTTATCGTTCTTGGTGTGAACGGGCCTTAACTATTTGTTATGATCGGATCCATCTATGATATTTCTGAACTCTAAATTGATTATGTCTGTACTGTACCTAACAGGTTAATGCATGATTGAGTTGACCAATGAAATCGCTTGTGGGGCGGGATTTGCACTCAAGTGGTTTGAAAAAAAAATAAAAAAAATCACGCAACTGTGTTCAAAACATTACAAAAATATCATAGACCATTTTTTTTTTGTGGCTCTTCAACCTGGGCTAGTAAGTAGCCATCCAGCAAACACCCAGACCACCATAGCAACCACCTAGCAATGAACTAGCATAGCAGCAAGCTTGTTAACTCCACTAGCATTTCCCATGTTCTACTGTTTACTCACCTCCTCAGCTGAGCAGAACCTGAAAGGGTCTCCAATAGGCATTCATTGCGCCTTCATAAACAGGCAACAAACCACATTAAGCTAACGTTTCGCTTCAGATATGGCAATGGTACATTTAGAAATGTGGAGGATGAGCAAATTAAGAGGCTCTTTCCACAAACACAGCTGTGCAGAGGATTACTGGGTTGAGCTGACAGCCAGTAAATTGGATTTTAGTCAGAGCAGGGGGGGGGGGCATCTGAGCGCAAATTGGAGGGGTAATATTGCTGACAACATCGTGCCAAAAGACAGATGCGTTTTTTAAAAAGGTACATCTAACTCCTAAATCTGACAAACAGCTTATCATTCAGTAGTACATGTTGTTGGAAATATATCCGATGCGGCCTTGTCCTCGTTTCTGGAGTGGGATGGAGGGGTGTGACATAAACACGCGATGAAAGCGAGAAACATTAATTTTCTTTCAGACGCTCTTGTCAATACAAGCCGAACATCTTTTATCTGTCTTTTCTCCCACTGCCTCGTGTTTGATCTTTTTCCATTTTCTGAGTGGAGCCATCTTCATTTTCAACTTTTCTTTTTTCTCTCTCTCTTTTTTTGGAAGTTGAATAAAAGCGCGGCTGTTGATGGAAAGCCAGAGCGATCTCTTTAACTTGGCGCCAATCACCAGAGACGGTGCATTAGATTAATATGACGCACAAATTGCTTGAAAGCACTTCAGAATGTTCTGAAGCCAACATTAATGAGGGGAATGTTTGTCTGGGTATTTTTAGGAGGAGGGCCTGAGGAGGGGGGGCACCCGTTCTGCTATTGACCTACATTGCCCCCTGTTGTTGAAAAATATAACAGTGTTGGCTATTCGAAAAGTGTTTTTATACATCTTTTTATAGTTTTTATGCATTGTTTGAAAGCGCTCTTTCTAATGGAGCATCTAGAAATAGGCAACAAGATTGATGTATTATATAGAAATATAAAATCTCACCCCTCGTTCAGTGGTGTAGTGGTGCCTGGAGAAATGGGTATACTCTTCATTTATGCCCCCATTTTTTTAATGGCCTGTGTTATTTTATCCAGAATTGTGCATCTCTACTCCTATGTTTTACTGACTGTCTCCCATGGCATACAGTGACAGGCAAATAGTAACCCCCCTACTCCCTCCATACCTTTTACAATTTATGTATAGGCTATATTATATAGTGCAAAAAAAAGTATAATAAAATTGTTTAGAGCATTTTTAATACAATTAAGTACTAGTCAAGCTGCGATATCAAACAGGACCACAAGGAGACGCCAAAAGATCACTAAACCTACTGCCTTGACCTGACTGTACAGGCTACTATACGGATCCATTCAGAATCTAAAAAACACCTTCAGGCTTCAGCAGCGTCCATTATAAAACACTCGTGCTTTTAAGCCAAAACATGCTGAAAGAATCATTCTGTACGTGACTCTAAGCAATCTCTAATGAAACCGGTTGGGTTTTCTCTGTAGTTGTTTTGAACTTAGGCTACTGTTTGAAGGCATTCGTTTACTGGATCCTTCGACTGAAAAGTTTACAGGAGTTTACCGGTTTAAAAAATCTGATCGCAAAAACATGCTTCTTTTCCTTTTTAAGGTATTGTTTTCATTATAATGTACTGATTCAAATTAATAGTCAATAATTAAATATTATTTTATCACACTTCGCGCCTCCCCTGACATGCACTCACGCCCCAGACAGACGTTGCATTCATGTGATTTTTTGAGATGAGAGGCGGGCGCAATCATCAATCAAATTTAAAGGGAAGCCGGCGCATCCTGACCACATCATTGTCTTTACTGGGCGTGTTTATGGAATATTGGCATTTATTTACATGTGATTTGATTAGCTAGTCATGGTGGACTGTCATGATTTTGGCTAAAGCAGGACACTAATGAATGATGTGCATCAGAGGGGATTTAGAAGTGGGTATACACAAAGCCGACTGATAAAGAAGTGTGTATATGCCGTATACCTGCGTATACCCTCCACTACACCACTGCCCTCGTTCCTCAGTAGAATGTTGTATGCTTTACTCAAAATGTCTTTCTAGTCATAAATGCGCACTTTGCAGAAACTCGATTACTATATACTGTACATATAAAACATGACACAGAAATATCTAAATGGAAGCACACTCGGACCCAAAACATATTTTACACAGGTATGCGAGTACAAATGCTATGTGAGCTAAGCAAGTTTGATTTTGGTTGCATTGTGAAACATAATTCATAAAGCAACACAAATGCATGTTTCATTCTCTATAGTGGGCGTTAGTGTAAAATGACTCTGCTTACATGTTTCTTATTCAGGTCAAGTACTGTCATGTTTTAGCAACAATTTGAAATAAATCTTGAGTGAGGTTGTTAAAGTTAGTTAAATGATCGACATGTTTATAGTTAGCTCCTGGATGAAAGTAAATTATATATATATTATGATATATTGTTTGGATGTTTTCGGATATTCCATATATTTCTTTCAGGAAAACAAGACAAAATACTGCTTAAGAAAATGTTAATTAGTCCCAAGCATTAATTTCTGGGCTTACATTCTTAATGTTTAGAGTCTAAAACAAGTTCTGGTAGAGCCAAAACTATGTTTGCACGGTCTCTATGCTTAGTCCTGAAGATGTGCTTTAGCAAACAGCAGAAAAAGAAGCGAGGCCATTTCAGGCAATCTTACAGGACCAGGGACCTTAATAACTGGGGTCCTCGCATTCAGCTTACTCCATTTCTCGTCTCTATAAATATCTCTCCAGTCATCCTGCCATTCTCCCTGTACTGCAGCAGGGCCAGACCGACTGTAAGAGGTCATCTGTGATGCAGGCAGAGGTGGGCAGAGACACAGAGCAGCTCTGGATAGATAATTGCCAAGTGATAAAGAGGTGATTGCCTGGTGGCACCGAAGGAGACTGATGCCATCGGCAAGCCATAAAAAAACCCACATGCCTGACACTGAACGAATGCCGTCGCCCGGGCAACTTCTTCCCGTGGCCGCTTCTGTTTTTTTCCCATTTTGAAGGAAGAAAATGTTACAACCTCAGTGATGAAGACTTCGCTGAAGGCAATTTGGTCCCTTTTGCCTGCGCCTGAATGCTTTCTGTCTATTCAAGATGCTGGGTAAAGTTTTGATTTAGAAATGTTCGGGAATAGTTCTCCCAGTTTAATTGATGTAATTATTTGTCATTTTGTCATTATGTATAATTATTATTTCACTCTCATGTCATTCCAAACTTGTATGCAGAGTTTTTGGGGACGATTTTCTTTTATGATTTTTTACGCAGTACCTGTTTTCCCAATGCCTCATCTCAGATCTTAAAACATCTAAAAATCACTTAAAATCACAAGTCATATAAGTCTTGAGCTATTTCACAAGTCGGAAGTCGTGTGATAATTTTAAATGAGTACATTTTTAAAAATTGTATTCAGTTTAAACTGAAAATATTTCATTTAATTTTTATGAAATGAGAAAGAGCGATATGGACATTCCACTAAACATCTCCTTTTATATTCTACGCAAAAAAAAATCATTCAGGTTTGGAATGACAAACGGGCGAGTAATTAATGAGCAAATGTTCATTTTGGGTGAACTGTTTTATTCAAGATTTTTTACACAGCTCTTCCTACTAATTTGTCTGTGACGACAGCTGTCAAAGTCTATGTAAAACTATGGAAAAATATCATAAAAATACCATAAAAGCATGCATATGGTACATACAACTCTTGCACTGTAGCCCAAGTTTTCGGAAGTTGCATGATACTTTTATGTCGGTAAATTGTAAACATTTTATTCAGTTTAAACACTGAAAATCTTGGTCACTGTAACATAGTTTGTAGGTCGGGAAGAAGGAGGCAGGAACCGGCGAACATTTAAACAAACTTTAATAATAAAAAAACCTCAAAATAGCGCGACAGCCCCTCGCGGACGACTGTCGCGCACAAACAAAACCAAAACACAAAATAAAATCCAGGCCTGGTCCTCTCTCGTCTTTCCCTGTCGTCACTCCTCCTTTATATCCTTCCGGAGCTCCTCCGTGAGACTCGAGACCGGTGAGTGGCGCAGGTGTCGCGCATTCGCAATTACTCCACCGGCCTCGCTCTGTTCCCACGGCTCTTGGCCCCGCCCCTCTCGTTACAGTCACCATTCACTTTTATTTTATGGAAAAGAGCTCCTTGGACATTCCACTGAATATCTCCTTTTATATTCTACGCAAGGGTTTGGAACCACAAATGTGTGAGTAAATAATGACAAAATGTTAATAATGGGCTAAACTGTTTTTATCTATTGAAGATTTTCTTACACAGCTCTTCATTCCAGTAGCTTGTAGTGACCACAAGTTTTAAAAACAACATAAAACCAACATAAAAGTGGGCCATACAACTCTTGCTCTTTATTCCAAGTCTTTGGAAGTCATACAATACTACAAAAAAAAAAAATGTAAACACTGAAAATCTTGGTCACCATTCACTTTCATGGGATTGAAAAGAGCAGCTTGGACATTCCGCTAAACTTGTCCTTTTATATTCTAAGCAAGAAATAAAGTCATAAGTGTTTAGAATGACAAATGGTGTCACACCCCTGTGGACTGTTGATTGTGGTTTCTCCCTCTGTGTCCATATTGGGTTATTCCTGTTCTCATTATTGTGGGTGTTGGTGTCCTGAAAGTCTCTTCTGACCATGGACATCGCGGACAACAACACCAGCCCCACTCGGGACTCAGAGCCCAGTCAAGGAACACTCTGCGGCGCATAGCTGCCCGAGCCCATTGCAGACGGAGAGCCAGAGCCTGCCGCGGTTGTTGAGCCATCGACCATCAGGAGCGACAGAGCTGACGATCGCCCTGGAGCCTGAGCCCCAAATGTCTGACCAGGTGCGAGAGCCGACAGCACATGCAATGGTGGATAGAGCTGTGGAGATCGCGGGGGCAATGGAAAGCCCCACCCATGGCGCCATCGCTGGAGGTGAGCACAAACTGGACCTGGGAGATTTAATAGACTTGCACTCAGAGATACCCGTCCTTCAGTTTTCACCCGACCTGTCTACCTGGGAAAATATCCCACCCAACCTCCCTCTCCCGCCTCCTCTCATTGACCTGTTCCCTTCCTCAACCAACACCCTCTCCGCTGGATCCCGTCAGCCTCTCTGCTCACCCTCAGCTCACCATATGTGGCGTGGGCTCGCCGCTGGTCTGCCTATCTCCAGCTCCATTGGCGTCGAGTCTGGAGGATCCCTCGACTCCGCCTTCAGCCTCCGAGGCCCAGACTCAACCTCGGTCCTGCGACCCAGCGGCTCCACCATGGCTCCTAGCTCCCTCATCTCCACCATGGCCCGTCAGTCCACCAGCCCCACAGGGCTCCATCGTCCCTCCGGCTCCGCCTAGATCAGTCGTTGACCATCCGCCGCCTCGGGTCTCCACTCCTCTGGCTCCGCCTCATCCCTCCTTCCCTCAGGCTCTGTCAGGCTCCTCCTTCCCTCTGGCTCCACCTCAGTCCTCTGTCGCTCCGGATCCACCGCGGCCTTCCGGATCCCCGTCTCTGCCTTGGTCGCCGGCGCCATCTGCTCCGCCTTGGCCCTCCGAATCCTCGGTTTCGCCCTGGCTCATTGGCTCTCCATCTCTGCCTCGGGCTCCTCCACCACCTGCTCCGCAGCCGTTGGTTGGCCCCCTGGAGTTGTCAGCCCTTCCTCCACCATGGCTCCTCCCTCCGTCGGCTCCACCGTGGGCCGCTATCATGGCTGTGGCCTGGGACCCACCTGGCTCCTTTTCCTGCTCCGTTTCCCTCCTGTCGTCTCCCTGGCTCTTCCCTCCGTCATCACCATCCTGGACTCTGTTAGTCGTCCTCCTCCTGGGAGTCCATCCTCCACCGGAACCTCCACCTGTCTGGTCTGCCTACCAGCCCTTTGCCTTCCCCTGTCCCCATCCCACATCCACTCCTTTGTCCCCCTCCGTCCCTCCCTCTGTCTCCACGGCGCGAGGATGCGCCTTCTGGGAGGGTGGCGATCTGTCACACCCCTTTGGACTGTTGGTTTTGGTTTTTCCCTCTGTGTCCATACTTGGTTATTCCTGTTCTCATTATTAGTTAATCACCTCATTGTGCTCACCTGTCTGCCCTCGTTTTCTGCCCTATATCAGTTCCTGTCGATTGTGTTCTAGTTTGTCGGTTATTGTGAATGTTACCTTGCGTGTGTGTTCCTGACCTGTTTGGACATTACCTGTTGTGGAATAATTAAAGTGTTATTGGAATTATTCGTCTTCATTGTCCCACCACATCATCTCATGACAAATGGGAGGGTAAAAGATTCATTTTTGGCTGAACTATGTCTTTGAATAAGAATAACAGAGAAACACGAGATGTTTTTTTTTTTTAATAGTCTTGTTTGCAGCCGACAGCTAAAGGATCTTGTTTTTTCTTTTCTTTTTTCCCCTCCTTTTCTCCCCTCCACCCCCTCCAAGAACAAATTGATGTTGCTCACTTCTCCCCAACATAATTACATGCTTGGGCCTCCAATTTTCTGTTTTAATTCCTAAAGAGCAGAACTGAATGCCACATCGTTATCTGAGGCAATCTGGTGGCAGCCATGAAAGGCGACATTATCCGAGCCGTTCATGGAGGGAAATTACAATATGGAACTCTTCAACTCACCGCACTATGCTCTGCCCAAAGCCTGTCCCTCTGGCTTTTAAAGGGCATTAGCAAACTGTCACCCGGCGAGAGCCAGCCAGCTTAACTCTGATGCCCCATTCAGCAGGAAGGAAGAGGCCGCGAGATGGGCACAAAAGAGCCTGATTACTGTGGCATGGCTATTACAAGGCGGAGAGAGACTAGACCGTCTCGTCCCACCCTTGCCTGAAGGTTGACAAATGCATTAAACCAGTGGCCCGTGACCCATTTTTAAGTTTAAAAATTCTTGCACACTCACGCAAGTAACAATTTTATGCAAGTTATACGTAAAAAAAAATAAAAATACAAATCTCACAGTGCATTAATACAAATTACACTTCTGTTAAAGGTAGATTCTCTGAAAACCTATTAAGTAAAAAGTGTTAAAATATTAAGCAGTTGCAAAAACTTTAAATGTTGAAAAACTCTCAATTAATTTTGAATACCTCTGAAGTCAATGTTTCTCTTGAAATGTTCCCAGTGTACAATTAAGCAATGCTAAGCTTTTTAGTTTACTTACTCAGCATATTGGTGCTGAGATTTTATTTAACATATTTATGATCCTTGTTTCCACAAAACTGTGGATTTTACCTGTAGGATAATAGATGATCCTCAGCAGTTTGTTGATGGAATTATGCAAATGAAAGGAGGAGTTTATAGATAGTAATGCATGCGAGGCTTATAGATTTGTTTTGTGGGTGGACGGCATCTTTCAGGCTCAGTGACAAGGCCAAAGTGAGAATATGATTGCCTTTCTACTATCCAGAGATGAAACAGTGGCGGAGAGCAAAGCCTACCTTAACAATATCATCTTCAGCATTCAAATGAAGAGTGGCAGCTCGATAATTATTGCATGATGTAGCATATTACTTTTGGCCTTTTTTCCTCTTTGGGGACTGCATGCTGTGGTGTACAGGAATGTTGTTTTGATTAGTTACATTATTGTTTAACTGGACGGGAATAGTTTGATTTCGACCACATTTTTTAGAAGCATTGTTCTTGTAAATTGGCTTTAGTAAGCGTAGCCAGTGGTTTGTTTAATTTGTCGTGACGAAAACAGACGTACAGTTATGTACCTTGTGTCAATTGAAAATGCGTCTTTATAGTTCCAGTTAAAAAATAAAATAAAGAATCATATGACTTAGGAAACACCATTTGTAACCCATTTTGCTTTTGTAATGTGACGTATTTCTGAGTGGAGAATATGGCGTGATTAGAAGAGATGAGCCGGACAAATCATTTTAAATTCATAACCAATTTTACTTCTGTAATGTAATGTGTTTCCAAGTGAAAAGTAATATTTAACAAGAATATTATTCGGAAAAAATGCATAGAGGTTGACTACAATATTAATTTTTTTATTTAAGTGCGTGTGAGTGTAAGTGACGTGACATGTGGCCAAGTATGGTGACCCATACTCTGAATTAGTGCTCTGCATTTATCCCATCCAAAGTGCGCACACACACAGCAGTGAACACACACACGGAGCAGTGGGCAGCCATTTTTGCTGCGGCACCCGGGGAGCAGTTGGGGGTTCAGTGCCTTGCTCAAGGGCACCTCAGTCGTGGTATTGAAGGTGGGAGAGAGCTGTACATTCACTCCCCACCACCTACAATCCCTGCCAGTACAAGACTCGAACTCGCAACCTTTGGGTTACGAGTCCGAGTCGCTAACCATTAGGCCACGACTTTTCATTCCCAACAAATTAAATACGGCATCTGCTCTGACAGAAGTCTACAGGTGCATAGTGACGTTATTAGAAGAGGCGAAATATACAAACATGTTTACAGTGGGCAACAAAATTAGACCTATGAAAGGGCATTTGCAGCCAATTTTACTTCTGTAATGTGGCGTGTTTGAAAATAATATATAGTTAACAAAAAGGTAGAGAGGCCAGCTACATTATTTTTTTTATTTATTGATTTTGTATTTATTTTATTAAATTTTTTGTCTTTCTTTTATTAGAAAACACGAGACATTTCCAGTGGGCAAAAAAAATTGGACATGACCTATGAAACAGCATTCGCGACCCATTTTACTTCTGTAATGTGATGTATTTCTGAGTGAACAAGAATATTATTTGAAAAAAGGTAGAGAGGTCAACTACAATATTTGCTTAATTTGTATTAACTGCAATTAATTTATTTTTAATTAATTATTCTAATTAATTATCCCTTCCTATTATTATTATTATTTTTTTTATTTTTTTTTTTTAAATATATTTTTTTTTATTTTGTCATTGTTTTTGTATATTCCTAAATAGCTATTTTCATTCCCAAAAGACTGAATATGGTGTTTACTCTGACAAAAATGGATTGCACAGTGACGTTATTAGAAAAGACGTGTACGATACATGTAAGTTAGCATGTATGCATGAGGTACATTCTGGATCTAATGGTCATTTAGCCTGGATCTAAGAATATCCGCTTCAGGATAACGGTGATATATTCAGCCTTGATAGCTGTCACATCGTAAAGGAAAATGGGGGAGGAAAAAGAAGTTGCGCTGTCAAGGCCATGAAGAAAGCATCACCTTAAAGTTTGAAAGGGAAAAAATGAATACAATTAAAATTTTTTGCTCCGAACTCCAGGTCCCTTAAGGACTACAATAATATGTGCGTCGATCCCTCCATTAGAATGAGCCAGACCGACAGCTATTGAAATGCTTCGAGGGGGCTTGCGACAGCCCTCTGACTGGGAAGATGGACGCTTTCACTAAACATAGGTTGACACATTTTTCTCTTTTTCCGCTCTACTTTCTCCTCTACTCTGCGAAGCACTACCTATCCATCATGCCCCCATGTAGCCTGTGTGCTTCTAGTAAATGTTCTCTCTCTTTCTCTTTCTCCCTCTCTATTTTCAATTTTTTCTCTATCTCTATACGGCAGCTGATGCAGCAGCAGGCGGCCCTCATGGCTTCCAGTCACGGTGGCTACCTGGCGCCCAGCGTGGCCTTTCCCACCACCCAGATCCACCAGATGGGGGCGCTCAATATCAACAGCCTGCCACCCACCCCCATGACCCCGGTGTCGGGTGAGTTTCATCAGACACTGGGTGAGCAACAGTGCTTCATTTACTCTCTTTCGGGATGGAGTCTGAGTGTTACCGTCGCGTTAGTCTGACCGCCATAGTCAGTCTCAAGCTTACATAGACTTTAAAAGTTAGATTTCAGTCAGACTAAAGCTATAAAACCTAAACAGAAAACATACATTTTATAACAGATCTAGATAACACAGTTGTAGCTTGGCTTCACCCAGCATGTATTGTTAATTGCACAATAATTGGCCCTACATTGTGCACCAACTCTGAAAAGAGGTGAAGCGTGATGTGTATTTAATGTATTAAGTGTTCGAGTGCACACTTGTTATGTATACTTGGATGGACTAGTTTGACTATGCAAAAACCCACTTTAGCTTGATTGAAACTGTGCATGTAAGTGTAATTGTTCAAAAAGCACAAAACTGTACACAGTTACGTAATTTCATTTTTTTTGTACAATAGTTTGTGTTAAAACACTGAAAATACTGAAAAAGTTAGCGCAAATGTAAATATTTTCTTCTGAACGATTGATACTACAATAAAAAAACCTGCATTGTAACTGCACATGTAAACATGCTGTACATTTACATAGTGTTAAAAAGTCAGTACGCATTACTTTTGGACAGAAAAAAAAGCACAAAGACTATACACAATTCAAAGGGGTCCTATTATGCTTTTTCACTTTTTCAACTTTAGTTAGTCTGTAATGTTGCTGTTTGAGCATAAAAAATATCTGCAAAGTTACCAAGCTCAAAGTCCAATCTCCAAAAGAAGATATTTTATTTAACAGAAATCACTTTTCAAAAGTGTAGTTTGGACTACAACGCATATTTTCCGGGATTTGTGATATCACAAATATCCACGAATGGGACGAGACCTGGTTGAGCTGCACTAGAGAAGGCAACGAGTGTTATCACTATGTCGGAGACACGCTAGCTTTCCCAAGGCAGACGAACTTAGAGTGGTTACAATCATCTGGGTTTAAATCGCGCTCAAATTGATTTGATTTTGACACAATATTTATTCTGAAGCTGCAGCAGACGGCTATGGTAAGGGGCATGACGTTTCCCGACCAGGCGCCGAGTGCTGCCAATCACAACACACACTGGCCCAGCTAACCAACCAATCAGTATTTCAGAAGGCGGGCCTTCATTTGATACAGGAACTATTCGAGCCGTTCATGCCAGACTGGGGAGGGAGGTGTTGTAATAATGTAAAATATGTGGAAAAATTATGTGTTTTTCGAACAACCGTATGAGAGCCTGTTCTAGTACACCCCCAAAACAAAATCAAGACTTTGTAAAAGAGCATAATAGGACCCCTTTAACAAATTTCTGCAGTTTTCTTGTCCAATCATTTGTGTTCAACTGCAGAAAAATGAGCAGAATTGTGAATAGTGTAGTTTTAGTCATTTAAAAAGTCAGTACACATAGCTTATGGGTGGATAGAAGCAAAGCACAAAAACAATACACAAATGCGTGAATTTTTTTATTTTTATGTACAACTGTTTTTGAAACCAAATAAAATTTATAATTAGTGGGAGTGTGAATAGTCTGAGGTTTTGTTCTGAACTATACCTGATACCACTAAAAAAAAAAAAAAAAACTTTTATAACTGCACATGTAAATGTACTTGCGGTCTATTCACATCGTTTTGTGTGTGTTAAAAGTAAGTACTTTACTTTTAGATTAACAAAAGAAAAACGCAAAATAAATGCAAATTTCTTCCGTTTTTTTGTATGACGTTAAACTCCAAAAAAAAAAAGAATAGAATAGTCCTTGAGATTTTGCTCTGAACAATCATTGATACGAATTGGTTTTGGCAACGTAAACATATTTGTAGTTTTCTGTTTATTAAAAAATCAGCATGCATTACTTTTTACTTTTGGATTAACAGAATGAAAGCACATAAACTATACATAATATCACAGGGTTTTTTTTGTACAACCTTTTGTGTAAATAGTCTTTGAGGTTTTGTTCTGATACCACAATAAAAACATTTTTGTGCCGTTTTTTTAAATGGGATATTAACTATTTCAATAATTAATGCAAAATTGCTTCTAAACTATGTAACCAAACCAAATGTGCTGTCATAAACCAAACCAAACCAAATGTGCTTCCATAATTGAGCTGTAGTGAACCAGATTTCATGCCGGTAGTCAAAAATCGACGCGAGATGACCGTCACATGGGCAGACGTGGAATTGCAGTTTCACATGGGAGATTTGTTGGAATATACTATAACATTCCAAACCAAGCACCACATTTCACAAATCAGCTCATCTCATGTCACATTTGAAGTTACAAAAACACCCATGCTGACATTTCCTAAATGGCATGACAGAATTGTGGTTTTACTCGTCCTCAGACAGCTTTGATAATCAGGACACGACTACTCTGATTTTCATTCCCAACACCCCGTTATCACACAATCTAAACAAACAGGAGATCTTATTGGATAATGGCCACCTTACAGCATTTGCTTATGCAGCAGTATTGTACTTTTCCAATCCCTTCTGAAAACATGGCACCCAGTGAATTATGCTCATCGTTTAAACAAAGCTCATTCCTCTGTTGTCTTCAGCACTTCTGTACCAATTTACACTACACACCACGACACCGGACAATATAATTTGTCATTCCCGGTAAAGCACATAGTTTTGGCAACATATGAGTAACTTGCAGCTAACTGGCCGGCTGATTTCGAAGCACGTTTTTAGTTTCGTGGCTAATTGACTGACCGTGGAATGACAAAACATTTGTGTTCTTATGCAAAGTTAAAACACAAGCTTTATTACCTGAGGGGCTGGAACAGCAAGACGCTCCCCTGGCATCACATATAGATTTAATATGGTTCCATCTTTTACAAGCCGCCATCCAGTCCCATAAAAGCCTCGTCCAATTAAAGCTCCAGAGCTGTCAAGCCGCACTCCTCTTCTGTGAGGCTGAGGCTATCCATGTGTGGCATTACATGCAAATGTACTTACTTGCTACTTCAAATATTAAGGCAGACAGACAGGACGGTTTGTCAAATGTTTTGTCAAGACGCATGCATTTTCCATCACGGATCATCCATCACTCACTGCATGTTTGTTTTAGCAGCACCTAAATTAGCAGTCCTAAAATTCACAGGACTGCAACTGTTATATTGAAAAATTATATGTTGATACTACAGCATAGTTGACTTTTTCACTAGGTATGAATGCCAATACTTACTTACCACAAAGTGCTGTGGTGGTACCATGGTAGAGTTATGGCATCAGATGATAATACTGTGGCACTGTAATATACAAATGGTATTTACATGTTACTCCAATGATACTTCAAATGTCCAAAGCATAGTTTTACCATGGTATATCTTACGTGCTAAAAACATGTATTATTGTAGTACCACATCAAAAAAAAAAAAAAAGTGGTATTACTATGGTAACTGTCACAAAATATAATATTACCATGGCGATGTCTATGATAATATCATAGTCAATGTCACTTAAACATAATGAGACTATCGCTAATGTCCATGAAACTATAGCAATGCCATGGTGTCACAAAACATAGAAGTACTGTAACAAGTGTCTGCAAAAACAATGGCAATGCCATTATGGTATAATGGTAAATGCTACAAAAACATTGTATTACCATGATAAATACTCATGAAATCACACTATTACCTTAATAAATGTCACAAAACATAGTCAATTTTTATAAAACCATAGATACACCATGGTAAATGTTCATGAAACCACAATATTATCATGGTAAATGTCACAACACATACTGTAGTATGACCATGGCAAAGATCTATAAAAGCATGGTAATGCCATGCTATTTGTCACAAAAACACGGTATTACAATGGTAAGTGTTCATGAAACATAGCAAGTCTCATACAAACATAGTATTACCATGGTAAATGTCAATAGACCATGGTAATCTCCTGGTATAAGTCCCGGGTATTTTAATGGTACAGGTACTACTAAAATGGCTGCAATATAACAAAGAGTGAAAAATTTAAGGGGGTCTGAATACTTTCCGTACCCACTGTATATGCCAATAACACTGGTACTAATGTTTGGTTTTGTTTGGGGGTTTTTTTGGACGTGTACCTTAGAATTCTTGTAAGTACCTTGCTGTACCATGTAAATACCATGTTAAATGTCCATAAAACCACAGCACCTCATTTTTTTTGCTATGTTTTTCTTCCTTGCAAAAATGTTCCGTCTCTGTATAAAACAACCGCACTCATATGTTTGGATTTTATCCTCTTTGACTGGGATCAGTGTCATATTAACATGCAATGCAGCTGCTGGGGTGAATTGGCCTCTCTTACACTGACTTAATTGAAAGAGACTGGCGGAGCTGCGCGGATCTCCTGTGGACACGAGATGTGCTGAAATATGTGCAGCGTTGCTCATGCTCTTGCGTACGTGTGTGAGCTCTGCTCTACTGATTGCCTTCCATTATTGAACCTATTGGAATCTGTTGCATTATTAATCCTAGGCGAGATAGAACAGCTGGCGTTAAAAATATTCCAAGGACTACAATAAATAAGATATTCATACTTTATTTTTTTTCTAGTTCATTCATTCATTTGCATCTCTCTGGCAGGCACAGCACCTCTGGTTTATTCAATACATCTGCCTGTGTGCACACACACACACACACACACACACATTCTTATTGGTTATGATTTGTGTATAGAGCATTGTGGAAGCACGGACTATCCACCTTATTTTTCGACACAGAAGTAAGCTGTTTTCTGTGAATGTGCGAGACTTCCGCTCTTATGGGAAAAATAAGACGGATACAGGAATCTGGTTGGATATTAAGAGCTAATGTTGCCAGAAAAATATTGCGGGCCGCCTTCAGTTTCTGTTTGAATAAACAGAATAAATGTTTTTGGATCAGGCTTTAAAAACGACCGAACAACTGATCTATTGTGATGCAAAAAATGCCTTCTAACTTCCCTTTATCATGAAGTGGTTTTTAGGGAATTGTGCTGCAATCTGAAAACATCTGGCAAGACCACAATTAAATGTCAGAACAGGTGTCACATCATCTGAGGCTGCTTTCAGATCTCCATCTTTTAGTTAATGCACAAGCTCGGAGTATTATTAGAGCGAAATATCCTCAGTGTTAGAAATAATATTAACATAAGGTAACAAAGTATTAGCTGAACATCTTATTGTGCTTAAGTGGAGTTACAGAGAAAAGATGAGCAAAATTGGATTGCAAAATAGACAACATCTGGAAAATATTATTATGATATGGACTACAATGAACCATTTTAACACATTGTGTAAGATTTAAAATTTTGACAGTCAAAATTATTTAATATGACTAACACAACCTGACTACATTTGTAATATTGCAATGTAATTGTTAGGACTGGGTGACGGCACTGATTTCCTGATTCGAGTCTGATTTATTCAAGATTGATTCAATTTGATTGTGATTCAAAATTGATTATTCAGTTATTATGTCAACAGACCCAATAAGTATTAGGTATTATCACAAATAACAATGTTAGTAATATTACGGCACTTAAATATATTATCAGGCATTTATTAAGATTATAATTATGATTGATGATTATTATTATTATAATTTATGGTATATTATTAATGTGGAATCAAGTCCTTATTAAATGTTTAAATCCTTGTGAAAAAGGTACTGTAACAGTAGAATCGATATTGAATCTTTTAAATAAAATTCACATTTTTACAATTTTGTGCATTAACACTGTTGAATATTAAGCATACATGATGAGTAATAATATATAATAAATTATTATTATTATTATTATTATTTAGATAAATTAGAATTTCATCAAAATAACTAATTAATAATAATAATAATAATAATAATAATAATAAATTATTAGTATTATTAATTAGTTATTTTTATGGAATTCTAATTTATTATTATTATTATTATTATTTATTATTTTGATGAATTAGATAAATGTTATACATTTTCACTTTTTTTAAATGAGAAATTATTTTGTACATTAACATGTTTATTATGAGGTATAATAATAATAAAAATATTACATTTATATAAAAATTATACAATAATAATAAAATTACTTTAATTATAACATTTTATGACTTCATTTACATTTTGACTCTTTTAAATGCATTTATTTAATATATTAATCTTTTAAATCTTTTATACGCATTTATCTTTATTAAACAAAAAATTGTATTGTGTTGTGACATTTGACGATATCAATAGATAATACTATATACAGTGGGTATAAAATAATCACATTTTGTAACTTTGCAGCCTGAAATGAAGACGGACAGTTTTTGTTTTATCCAGCTGTATCTACTCTCTATCTCTGTGCAACTTATAACATCCAAGTGAAATATATAACACCAATATGTCAGAAAAAAATTAAAAAACAGAATCACTGGCTGCGTCTGAAAGCCTAGGCAGCTGACCTATCAGGCAATGACTTTGCAGACAGTGTTTTTGCATGAAGGCACCTCATGAAACTGATTTCGGACAGGCTTCTGAGGCAGCAACGGTTTAATGATGTACAACAAAATAGAATGAGTTTTGGTGATAACTAAACAAATACTATAATACTGATTTCTTGCTAGAACTAACATCAAAAGTGCAAAAAGTTAGTCAAGAATATGCATTTAAACACAAATTGACCACCAAATGCAACTTTCAGACGTCATCTTTATTTTTTTAGTTCAACCATCACGGAATTGAACACACAGGATTGTGGGATATCAAAGGCAGCGAAGGATACATCTATACTGCCTTCAAATATCGATCAGATGAAGGTATCTCATGAGACAGGAAGTGAAGCTAACTTTGGATTCGGACGTGCCTTGATGCCTTCCTGCCTTAGAATGTGTCCTCCGAAGGCAGCATTTTAGAGCTTTCGGACGCAGCAACTGAGTTTGAAAAAGGATCACCCCCTCCTAAAAAGGACTTGTAAACTCGATCAGGTGTAGCTAATCTCCTTCTCAATGGCACACAAAGCCATTTGACTTTCACCTGTGATCAGCTGTGCTCATTTTGATTAGCTCAGCATGAAAAGAGCTTTCCTGGAGCATTTCAGGCCTTGGTAGTGCAACTGAAGCAAACAATCAACTATGGCACTGTCAGAAGATCTCCGGGATAAAGTTGTGGACAGGCACAAGGCAGGAGATGAAAAAAAAATTCAAAGGCTTTATCAATGCCTATAAGCATATTGAAGTCTTATTAAGAAGTGGAAGGTATTTGGTGCAACACAGACCCTCCCTGGATCAGGACGTCACTCCAAACTGGATGAACGAGCCAGGAGGAAACTGCTCCGATGGGAAGAAGGTTTACCTTCCAACATGACAATGACCCAAAGCACACAGCAAAACTGAACTCACAGTGGTTGAAGGAGAAAAAGGGGAATGTCCTTGCATGGCCTAGTCAGAGATCAGACTTAAAGGGGTGGTTCACTGGTTTTTTTCTAGGCTTGATTGTTTATGGGGTGCAGTCTAACATGTTAATGCTTCATTTAAAAAAAAAAAACATTATTTTTCACATAATTTACCTTTATTCCACACCGCTCTGTCCCTTCTCTGCTTTTATGAAGCCCAGCCCTCAGATGGGCTCTGATTGGTTAGCAAGCCCAGTGTGTCGTGATTGGCTAAACCGCCTCTAGTGCGCGTCTAAACGTTCCGCCCCTCACCTCAGCAGCATGTGCTTCGGTTGTATTGTAAACAACGGCGTCGTTAATATCGCTTATCAGTTTGAGCCCGATTGAGAAGCAGAGGATATTATTGAAGAGGATCGTGCAGAACCCGTGCAAGCACGGCTTTTAATGGTAGGCCTATGTTTTTTGTTGTCTCATACTTTTAGATATGCTGTTATTTGTAAATGCTACTGCTTATGTTAGCTTTTAATATACGGTTTCATCCTGATTAAAGCTTTAATACAGTATGGCAACTGCACCATGTCCAAACATGTAAACCATGTTTAATGCTTCTCATAGCTATGTGAAAATAAGTGTATAATTGGAACAGTTCATTGTTGGAGCTGAGCTGAATGAAAGAGAGAGAGAGAGAAAAATGCAGAGCGTCTGCAGAGCAGGGGGACGCGAGGAACAGTATTAAGAACCGCTGCTTTGGAACATTGATTTTGAAACTTGTGAATCCATTAGAATCATTAGAAGACAGAATCGGGATTCATATATAAATAGATTTTTACGTGCACCTCTAGTTTTCTCTTCCTCTTCTCTAAAGCAGAGCAGCATGGCCTCGCCCCCTTTGCTGCCTTTTCCCGAGGGCGGGGTTTATCTGGGTTTATGTCATGAACCCGGGATGTAACTTGTTGTAGTCCTTACCAGCTGTTTTTGTAGGCATTAAACTGACAGAATTTTAAAAGACGATATCTCCGTTTGCATTGAACTTTCAGCTTCGTAACTTTGCAGATATTGTTTATGCTCAAACAGCAACATTACACACTAACTAACGTTAAAAAAGTGAAATCGCAATCAACCACCCCTTTAAACCCAATTGAAAATCTGTGGAATGACTTGAAGTTCACAAACACTCACCATCAAATTGAACTCAACTTGAGCAGTTCTGCAAAGAAGAGTGGGCAAATATTGCAAAGTCTAGATGTGCAAAGTTAGCAGAGACAAATCCCAACAGACTAAAGGCTGTAATTAAAGCAAAAGGTGGTTCAACAAAATACTGACACAAGGGGTGATCCTTTTTCCAACTCAGTGATTGTGCGTTTTATTTTATTTATTTTTTTCTGACATATTGGTGTTATATCCTTCACTTGGTTATAAGTTGCACTGAGTAAATACAGCTGGATAAAACAAAAACTGTCTGTCTTCAATTCAGGCTGCAAAGCAACAAAATGTGATTATTTTAAAAGGGTGGTGATTCTTTTCTATACCAACTGAATACCACGGCACTGAATGACTTCCATATTCATAAACATGGTATTTACCTCGTCTCCCAAGGTAGTTCAGAGAATTACATGTCAGAAAAAAGCATTACCATGGCACTTTGTCCAAAAAAATAAAGTACAGTTAATAAGATTTAATGCCACATTAGTGCAACAACGTGTACCATTATGTGTGGCTTCAGCATCCGGAGTAACCTAGAAACCTTTACGTCATCATCCAGAGGTAACGTGGTGACATTCTGCAGTGCACTCAGCGTTTGGGAGTGCAACAGAGGGGTTAAGAGTGCTTGCTGAAAACAATGGTGCGGCCGCTCTATTAACAGATGTAAAGCACTTAAGCGCGATGGTGCGTACACACTCAGCCAGATGGCGCCCTCTGTTAGAGGATGTATCGCTACCATGATGCATGGTGATGTTTTCCCCTATTTTGTTTCTTTTTTTATAAGAGTAATGTTCAGCAGGTGCAAGCTCTTGAGCTACAAAGAGCTTCAAGTCGACGGCATGACAGTCTAATTGTCAGCGGCGGGATTAAATGGCCTGAAACTGTGCAGCCAGGCTGGTTGCGTTATTCATCTCTGCCCTGAAGTTCGTACCCTGACACGGGCTTGATAGGTTTTGCAAAGCCCCCGTCCTGCTTTTTTCCTGTTTAAATGGAGATGTGTCACAGACAGATGAGAGGCTGCTCTTTGGTTAAGCATATGTTGGATGTTTCTGTTGTGTTTAAAGCCCCGGACGAAGTTAATGAGGTGTCAGGTGCAGTATTTGCGAGCCATCCGAGAGGCACGGAACATGATGGGGACGGTTGAGTTCACCTTGTGTGCTGTCAGGGTCATAAAACCCATTGACTTTGTTCTCAATCTCACGGGACCACAAAATAGCGATTGTGCTCGTACGAAAACCCGAAAGCGTTTCAAACGGAGCAGCTGCACAGGTTGTGTCGCATGCCGGTGCCCTCAGAGATGCTGTTTTTCTGTTTTAGGAAGTCACTGGTTGTAAAAATCATGGTGTTTATGCATATTATGTTTTGTAAAGCACTTGAAATGCATGTTTCGAGGGCTAGGGCTGCATTGACGTCTGTTTAAGATATTAAAATGCTGTTAAAAGTTTCATTAGACTACACTGAAGATCATTTGGAGTCATTTATCTGTCATTTACTGTTATAATAACTTTAAAAATGGTTGAACACTAAGACCTGCTGTTGCATTTCTGCAGCATTCAGACGAAATAGTCTCATATTCACACTGATTTACATTTATTTTGGTGTGTTGCAATTTTTTCTGTCTCCAAACTTAAGATGCGAAACGGTCCCCAATGGTGTCAGTAGGCAGAGATTGTGTTTTGTGGCATGCTGGGAGATTGAATTTGTAAATTATTTCATGCCAGACGTGTTGCTATGACACATTTTACAGTGTGTTCTGCTATAAAATGTAGTTTTAACCCATATTTAGTAAAAAATTCATATTTAATAGCTTTAAACCTATGTACAATGCTGCTACAGTTGGTCTCTGTGATTAAAGTAATAGTTTTCCCAAAGCTGACATTTGTCATATTTTACCATGTTATTCTGAACCTTTTAAGGTATATAAATACATATTCAACAACAACAACAATATCAGACGTTTAGCAGAATGTCCTGCTCTTTTACATACAATGGAAGTGAATGAGGACTGAAGCTCCACAAATGACCGTAGAAGCTCCATGATTTTGTGTTTGATGGAAGAAAGTCAGTCATACAGGTTTGAAAAGACCTGAGGGTGAGTGAAAAATTACTGAATTAGCATTAAGAGTGAATTGCGATCAAGTGTGTAATTGTCAGGTGTCACAATGTAGTAGAACCAAATTTCGTTAAACTGCCATAAAAGTATGCATAGCTGTGCATTTGTGGACTAGCATAAATAATCTCATTGCTTTACATTATTCCATAGCAAACCTCTTTATGAATTCAAGTGTAAATAAACATAAGCCAAGCTCTGTATTAAAATATGGATGTAATGGAAGTTAGTCATTGTGATTGGTTTGGCTGCAGTGCCAACCGATACAGTTCCAGCGCTCCTTGTTGATTTCAGTGTATAATTTGCATAATAAATCCTTTTGGTGCATATGGTAAGCTGTTCCTCATTGTACTCACCATCGGGTGCAAATCAGCATGATGCACCAAGGGCAGATTGCAGTAATGTAAATCCAATTACACTTCCCTCTTGAAATAACAGTATTTGCAAAATACTCGACATCTCGTGGTGCTCAACATACTAACAGGGTTGACAGATAAAATATTTGTTTAGTAACAGATGGATTCATTCTGGACTTTTGGAATTGGATGCCAAAATAGACTCCGTCTGAAACAAATTGCTGTGATATGGACCACACAGAACCACAAAGGGAAGGATGATACAGTGCATACTTGGATCTACACGAATAACCATCTGTTGATTCTTTTGATCTGTGAATTGCATGTCATACGCCGGTGTGGGACCACTGCAGACTGTTTACACTCATAGTAAACTGATAGACATATAACTTGATTTTCACAACACAGTTTAAGATTATGAAGATTAGCTCTTAAACCTAGTCAGTATGTACATTTTGATATAAAATGTAACACCAGAATTCTCTGCAATGACCAGTGAAAAAATAAATCCAAAATTGTGGACATAGAGTCACGTCAGTTATATATAATTAGTATTTTATTCAGTTCAAGAAACTGTTGATAAATTATTTTTTGCATATTTTTATAGGCATTGCCTCATTTAGGAAAGAGACGCCTTTCATTAGCTTAGCAACATGATGAAATCCAGATCTACTGAAATGAAGTGACGAGAGTTTTACGTGAAGTGCATTAATTGTCTATGAAAACGGCATGAAGTGTAGCAGGGTAAAAGATTTTGGAATACAGATGGTAGAGGAACATTGTTGGAACATTCTCCCAACATAAGGGAAACATTTTATTGATAATAATTTGTAGAACTTATACATTTCATTCAGTACCAAAAAGTAACAGTAAAAACGGCTAAATCGCATTTAACTGCATTGTTATCTTAGCAACATGCTAACATCAAACTCTATTGAAATCAAGTCACAACGCCATTTGTCCATCAGAACAAGACATGAAGTACAGCAGAGTAATAAGGGTATGTTTACACGACAGCAGTATACTAAAAACAAAACTCTTAAAACACCGTTTTGTGCATGTCAGGCCAGAAGTTGGCGGTCACTTTGTAAAGAAACACTATACGCATGATGCCAGCGATTTCACAAATTGCGTACTTGTAGTTTATATGAAGAAGATAACGGTTTGTGTTTTTAGGCCCCCAAAATGCCATTGTCGTAGAAATAAACGGCCAAAACGCCCCCTAAAAGTTATTGGACTATAGAGGTTAGGAGAACATTAGAGGAAACGTTCTATTTATAATTTGTAGAACTTGGATACTTATACATTTTATTCAGTACTAAAATCTAATTCAAATTGTCATTGTTAGCAACTTGCTAATGAAATCTATGTTATACAGTTATACAGAAAGCAAAATGCAGGGTCGTGAAATGAAAAATGTCTAGTTCTTTTTACTTGAGAGTCGTGTTTTTAGAACACCATCTCCTGCGCAAAACTCAAATGCAGTGGTCCCATGACATGTCCATGGGCAGTCGTGGCCTAATGGTTAGACAGTCAAACTTGTAACCCGAAGGACATGGGTTTGAGTCCTGGTACCAGCAGGGATTGTAGGTGGGGGGGGGAGTGAATGACCAGCGCTCACTTGCACCCTCAATACCACGACTGAGGTGGGACGCTTGAGCAAGGCACTGAACCCCCAACTGCTCCCAGGGCGCTGCTATAATATGGCTGCCCACTGCTCCGTGTGTGTGTTCACTGCTGTGTGTGTGCACTTGGATGGGCAAAATGCAGAGCACAAATTCTGAGTATGGGACACCATACTTTGCTACATTTTACTTTACTTCACTTTAATGCATGTTTATTGTAGAGAACGATGGAAGAGCAGTGTGGTGGAATGCAAAAACGTGTTCTGTATGACCTATCCGCTTTTTCCTAGCTATACTGTGTACCCTGAGTCATATCATTTGTCTTGTCTTACTAGATTTTTTTTGTTATGCCTACTGAAGTCTTATTCCTCAACCAGAACATGATCTGAGTTTCCGTGACTGGCTCAGTCTGTTTCCTAATCTTCCTGCTGGCTGGATCCTCCCGTCAGCGTTCAGCTTTTCGAAACTGTCACATCACAATGATAGATTCTCAACATTATAACAGCATGCAGCTGCCACTCGGCCCCGCACGTGTGGTCGGTTCGGCTGAGGCTGCCTGTCGGACATCCCCGAACGCGCCCGGTCTCCTGGGCTCCGGGAAGAATGGGGCAGAGTCGTCAACTAATTCATCAATGTGCCGTGTGGGAAGCAAACAATCGCGAAAATGCTTAGGAACAGGAAATAGCACAAATGAGAGTAAAGAGCTCTCCTCGGCCCACTGGAATTCCCCCAGGTTACAGCAGTGTGGGAGACTTGAGTACAGTTTTGGGAACCTTTACGTTCAATACGAGCCTGGTTCGCACTCCGTCATGCTGTAAGTGAAGCTGGCTGGGCAGACAACACTGCAGCCTGTTTGAATCCATCGGCTCAGTCATGATTCTATAAGACTTTTTTATATGGTCTTTTGCCACATTGTAATTGAGGCATGCTGGGGGTTTCCATGACGACCGTCCTCTATGTCCAGGATTGTTTGCGGGAACAGATTGAAAAGGTATCCTATGGGAACTGTTTTCTAGTTTGTACCGATGCACAGCCACAGCTCAGAAACGCTCTAGGCTTGGGATCAAACACCGACTTATGCTAAAAAGGGCCTATTAAACGATTCACTTGCAGATGTTCACAAAACATTTTTCTAGTTGAAACCACATTTTTGTAACCGCTTTTTAGTCACTAACAAAGGTTATGGAATGGCTGACAGATCAGCAGTTCATATGCATTTATCTATATATAAACATTTATCTATCTATCTATCTATCTATCTATCTATCTATCTATCTATCTATCTCTCTATAACTCTAGCTATATCTATCTTAGTTGTTAATGAGTTATAATATTATTAATAAAACTCTATAAATATTATATAAATAAATAATATATAAATAGTTCTGTATCTTAACTATAATATATAAACAATGAAACTATATTAATATGTAATAATGTATTAATAAATAATGAAACTAAACTTATTAAATAATATAGTACATCAATTATATTAACAATATAGTAGTAAGATTCAAGGTTCATAGAAATTAAACTAAAAATAATGATTAAATAATAATGATATATATATACTGTATATTAGAAGTCAATTTAATATAGTGGTATAATAGCATTAGCCTCAAAGCTAACTAGCTAAAAAGAGAATGATTTTGATTACCAGATAGATAGATAGATAGATATGTTTTATGTATGTATGTATGTATGTATGTATGTATGTATGTATGTATGTATGTATGTATGTATGTATGTATGTATGTATGTATGTATGTATGTATGTATGTATGTATGTATGTATGTATGTATGTATGTATGTATGTATGTATGTATGTATGTATGTATGTATGTATTTTTTTCAATGCTATCAATGTGGTATGAATTTTTGATGATTTTTTGTGGTAATCGACATCATTCTCTTTTAGCTCATTTCCAACAGCATTCTCTTTAAATGAAAACATGTACATTTTCTATGCTTTAATATGAAATTGCAGACTTTTTGCACACTTTGTTTGTAAACTGTACCAATGTACTGTGCTGTCTGTGTTTGTTTTCCTGACTCAGCAGGCCTCAGCTCACCGCCTGCCAACATCACCACATCAGCCGTCCCCAGCATTGTCACTCCTATCGTCAACGGCTTTACCAGCATCCCTCACCAGCCCAACGGACACCCTGCGGTCGAGGCCATGTACACCAACGGACTGCCCTCTTATTCCACCCAAAGCCCCACGGCTGCAGACACCCTACAACAGGCCTTCACCGGGGTGCAGCAATATACAGGTTCACTACCTCAATCTGCCTCCTAAAATATATATATATATATATTCTATTTTTGTGCTGCTTACTTAAAAATGGATGGTTGTTTTTGACCAACCATGTGTCAGTTTGTCTTTTTTTCTTCTTTCTTTTGAGTAGCCTTGTTCAATGCTGTATCACATAAATCCAGGATGTGTTATCACACAAATTTCTCTTTGCACGTACAGCCATCTACCCAGCGACCACACTGACCCCTATTGGCCAAAGCTTGCCACAGCCACCGCAAGTCATTCAACAGCAGCAGCAGAGAGAAGGTGAGGGTGAGAGATTTTTCATTTGTTTTGGCATAAGGATCAATACTACATGCATGATGATGAGGGAATAGTTCATTATGCTAAAATAATTGCAGAAAGCATCTTCCATTAAAGGAATAGTTCAGCCAAAAATGAAAATTTGCTGATTTATGCACCCTCAGGCCATCCAAGATGTAGATGAGTTTGTTTCTTCATCAGAACAGATTTGGAGAAATGTAGCATTACATCACTTGCTCACCAATGGATCCTCTGCAGTGAATGGGTGCTGTCAGAATGAGAGTCCAAACAGCTGATAAAACATCACAATAATCCACAAGTAATCCACACGACTCCCGTCCATCAGTTAACGTATCATGAATTGAAAAATGTAAGTGTAAGAAATAAATCCATCAAGGTTCCGGTTCAAATACGAGTCCTCTATCCATAATATTGCTTTCTCCAGTGAAAATGTCATCTTGTCTGAATCATGAGAGAAATATCCACAGACCAAGCACTGTTTACAAGCAAAAACAATTCGGAACATTTCTAAACAATTGGATTTTGACGTGAGAGGACAACAAGGGATGGACATTTCCACTGGAGGATGGATTATTATTATGGATTATGGACTCGTATTTTGACCAGAAGTGATGGTTTAAAGTTCAAATTTCTTATTGATGGATTTGTTTTTCTTACAAACACACCTCTTTTCATTTCACAAGACGTTAATTGATGGACTGTAGTCGTGTGAATTATTGTGATGTTTTTATCAGCTGTTTGGGCTTTCATTCTGACGGCACCCATTCACTGCAGAGGATCCATTGGTGAGCAAGTGATGCGATGCTAAACATCTCCAAATCTGTTTATTAAACAAGCTAATCTACATCTTGGATTGCCTGAGGATGAGTAAATTTTCATTTTTGGGTGAACTATCCCTGTCAATCTTTTTAATTAATAAAATACTTGCTATAAATAAACACAAGTATTTAGTACTTAAAATAAAAAATTTGGCAATTTTTTAAGCACGTGTTAGCATTATGATAAAAAGTACATGTAACAACATTACACTCTGAAACAAAGGGGCACAGTGGCCTGAAATTAAAAATATTATTTAAATATAATTATATTTTATATATATATAAAGTTGTCTCTGTGAGACTCCACATTGAGTAACAACGTATTTGGTATTTGTGTTGCAGGACCAGAGGGCTGCAACCTCTTCATCTACCATCTACCGCAGGAATTTGGCGACAACGAGCTCATGCAGATGTTCCTTCCGTTTGGCACAGTCATCTCCTCCAAGGTCTTCATGGACAGAGCCACCAACCAGAGCAAATGTTTTGGTGAGACAAATCAGCATGCATATTCATTTCTGCGTTTTGGTAATAGTACTAGATGACAATGTTCTCAAAATAGCTAAATATCAGCCGATTAATCTGCCTAGCCTAATTCCAGCATCAATATTAAACTTAAATATCAGTAAAAAGTCACAAAAATGAACAAAAAAACAGTAAAAAATATTTGATTACAACATGCTAAATGTGAATAACTGTAGAACAAGTATTGCGTAAGTGAATTACAGCCCATCCCAAAACAACCTACAATCAGTCTCTGTCCGTTTCACAATGTAAACTCCATTCTGTATTCTGTGTCAAGCCACAAACCGGAGCGCTGCCTTTTAAAAAGCCCTGAGCCAGAAAAAAAGTCCTAAGTGAAGCAAAAAGGCCCATTATGGATCAACATCTGTTCCCGCTCCAGGGGGAGACATTTCCCAAGCCTCAATTAATAGCAGCTCCCGTCTCCTGGGGGAGGTTAATAAGATATAAATTTGTGAAGTAGGACCTATTTGCGGTATTGACTTATACACTATGCATTTACTGCATAATGTCAGGTCTGGGTAACAGGCGCTCGGTAGAGTAATTAATCTGCGGTGGGGGCCGCGGCCCGAGATGGACCGATGGGACTTGGCTGAGAGCACTGACATACATAGATTCCCTATTAAGCAGCCTTGTGGCTTTATCCCCCACGTCACCTCCATGCGGACCCTCTCGTCTTGTAGATACAAGCCTCGAAATGGGGGCAGTTCTAGGCACGGTTAGGCGCCTAGGCCACTCTGCTCCCAGGTGGTTGATGGCCAATGAAAGCGCCCGCTGTTTTTCACGGTTCACTGCCGGTTCCTAATGACACTCGCAATGCCAGCGAAAGTGCATCCTCGATTCATTTTGGCCTTTTGGTCACTGGCTTTTAAAAGCCTATGGGTTTGAATGGGAAGCCGGGGTCGTCACGGACGAATGTGGTTTGCATGCTGTGGGTGGCCCCGTTTCGGAGTCCTGTGGGGTGATTTGTCCCTGTTCTATACCACCAGAGGCTTATATATGCTCAAAAGTAGCCCACACAGATGCATATATGGTGATTTTTCAGAGATCGAAGTGGAAATAGGTTCATAAAAGAGCCATTTTTGACTTGTTGGAAACTTGAACGGTGGTTTAATATGATGCCATGTAATCAATTTTAGTACCCGAACGACTTGGTTCACGTCTGTTCTCGTGATCTCTTGCAGGCTTCGTGAGCTTCGACAACCCAGCAAGTGCACAGGCTGCTATCCAGGCCATGAACGGCTTTCAGATCGGCATGAAGAGGTTGAAAGTGCAGTTAAAACGGCCGAAGGATGCGAGCCGCCCGTACTGACAGGGCCCAACCCACACAGGGCTCTCAGCAACAGCACAGGTACCACTTTTGGACAACAGACACGATTTTTAACAGGAAGACACAAGACAATTAACCTGTAAATCTAAATGATTTTACAAACTTGAGACTTGTTTCTTTCATTTATTAAATATTCAATATATTTAGTATTCATAGAAATACATTTACATGTATTATTATTGTTATTATTAAATATATTTAATAGAAATTAAATATTCAATATATTTAATATTCATAAAATGCATTTAAGTGCACTATTTGTCATTCTTATTGTTATTTTTATTAATAATAACAATATATATATATATATATATATATATATATATATATTGTATGATATCAAATAATTTGTGTATTTGTGTTGTTGTTATTAAATTACATTTAGTATGTATTATAGTACTTCAATATATAAAATACAATTATTAATTAAATAATAATTATTTTATATTAATTTATAGTATATAATTTTATCGTAAATACCTTATATTAGATATTATTTGTAGTTTAATCTTCTTTTACAGGATTTGAAGAGTGAAATCTCAAAAGGAATTTTACTTTTTCTTTCAAAACAAGCAAGAACAACATGAATGGATTTTTTTGAAGACATATCAGCATTTATTTTATGAAGATGTTCGGTACAGAGGAGGGGTTGCAGGTGAACCGGCACCCGTGGACAAACCACACTCGGCACAGCGCACGAAAGACAAGTGGAAGATCTCTCTAAAGACAGAGAACTCAACATGTCCTGTCTCTCGCTGAGCTTCGCACCGTCAGTCAAGCAACAAACAAAAAGAAAAAAAACGAGCGAGAACAACTTCAATTTCTATATACATATTATACACACATATGCTATTTAAAGGAAGAGGCGCTTATGGCTTTTATTACGCTGGACAAATGAGGGTTAAACTTGAAGACCAAGATAAAATGCAGTGGAAAAAAAAGAAGCTCTTCTTGTCCCGCTAGTGGACTTTCTTTCTCTTTTCCTCTTACCTTTTCTTCTGTCACCGTCTTTCATCAAACGCAGGACATTCTGTGGTCACAGAGGTTTCCATGCCCTCAGTGAAACTGACAAATCTTTCACCCCAAAGGGACCAAAGGACCAAACATTTTTATTCCTCAACAGAAATATATGGTATTAATAACAATACTAATACTACAAACTACTACTAACAACATAAGTTTAAAGAAAAAAAAGCATAAATATTCGCTTCAGGTCGGAAGAGGAAAGGGATTTTGATTTCTTTTCCTTTTACATTTATAGCTACTGGGTTTCAGAATATTTAAACAAAATAGAAAAAAACGAAGAAAAAAAGTATTTTAAAAGCTATACTATTTTAGTGGAGTAGAATATGTGGATTGGAGATTGTTAGGAGCATGTTCAGCCATTTTCATCCATGAAGAAAAAAAACAAGGGGGGAAACTGTCCATCATCCATCATCTTTTTTTTTGCTCTGAGGTTCCTCAGATGTCAAAAATAGGCCCACATTCCAGAGAACAAATGCTGAGTATAACTATATATGCATGTGCGAAGTGTTGCTGGTTTAGTGAAACCTTTGGCAGTTATTCAGTACACACAAACAAACATATTTATCCGATGAAAGCTTTACTTATCAAGCAGAATAAGTACCTGTGGCTTCAACGCAAACTATCCGCAATATAACAGCTTAGTCGGTGGGCGGGTGGGTTTCAGGGTGGGACGGGTTTTTTTGCTTTATAAAGATCATGTTAAAGTTCTGGTTTTCTCAGCACAAAGCGTAAGGAAATATATATCAAGAGTATTGATTTTGCTGTGTGAAATGTGCAGTGGGAGAGCCAGGCACTCCCTGCGCTCTTCTTAAAGCCTGGATGAGACAATGCTGTTTACAGTTGTTTTTGGTTTTCTTGTTAATTTTCGTTGTTTTCTTTTGATATTTTCTGAGAAAAGAGGACAAGAGGTGCACCATCTATCTCTGCGATGCGATTGGTGTGGCATGAACAACTGAAATGGACAAGCATCCTGTTGACATTTCACACATATTTGCTGCTTACATTGTTTTACGGTTATGCCTACTCATCTATTGATTTGCAGATTAATTTATGAACATGTTTATTTAATTATTTATTTATTTATTTATTCCTGACAAAAATCTGTTTATGAATCGCCTATTTATTGGTTATGTTTAGAGAAATGTATGCATCGAAAAGAAACGCTTAATGGGCTTCTCTCTTTCTCTCTCTTTTTTTCAATTTTACAAATAAAATTTTAAATTTAAATATGAAGTCTGTTTGCCTTTGGTTCTTATCTAACTGTATTGAGCATAAAACATGTGGTGCTGTGAAAAGGTAAGTACAAAGTCTTCTTTTTTTTTAAAATGATACTGAAACTTTATTTTTTTATTTTTTGGTAATAGATCTTAATCAGGTTAGACGCCATACTGAATTTAACCTGTATGGAAACGAGGCTGTGAGGGGTCGACTTTACAATGAAACACACTGCATAACGGTCCTAAATTACTTAATTTTCACAACTAATTTTCACTCTTTTTGTCTACTTCGTGATAATCTGAACGGTCCTCTTTCTCTCATATGTAGTGTTGGATATATCTAATCAATCGGCTCGTCCTAAATGGTTTTCATATGTAGACGTGGGAAGTCCTCGTTCTCAATGGTTCACTCTCATGTAGTGCTGGTAAGATTCATTTTAGTGAAATTTTAGCGAATCGTTTCACCCTCTCTCTTACATATGTACTGTATAGCATTGCAAATGCATTTTCGTGAATTGGTTCATCCAGAAAGGTTCTTCCTATTCATAAATACAGTGTTGGAAAGTGAATCTTCTTGTAGTGAATTGGTTCAATCAGATGTATTTTATAAATTAACAGATTTAAAAAAAGGATTCCCCAATTTGAGTCCTTCCATGGAATTTTTTGGCTTTTTACCCACCTTATTTTGCAACATGGAAATAATCTTAGATGTGCGAGACTTCCAATTTATTAGTTGCTATAAATGACTGATCGAAAATCAAACTGCAGTAAATAGTAAAACTATTTGCACCACCAACCAGTGTTTATGATTATGATAATGAATTCAAATAATATGATAACAAATACCAGTTCACAATATCCAGCCTGTCTGGACTGTTTTTGTCCTGTACAGGTAAAATATGACACCAAGCTTCGCACATTCAATTTAGGTGGATTGCATAATATTTAGGTAATCACTTAAATCAATTAAATGGTTACCGCTTACATTTTACAAAACATGATAAAATGTCAACTAAATAGTGAAGCCATAGACATAAAATAGTGAATATACACTTTGTCTGGCAGCTCTAATATGGGAAGAGAATAAATGAGAATGTGGTTGAAACATTACAGTAATGAACTGAGAGAGAGAGAGAGAGAGAAAAGAAAGAAAAGGGAGAGCCTAAAAAAAGTGGAGGCAGTGGCTCATGAAATAAATTGGCCCAATTACAATAAAGTGTGGCTCTTGGTCAGTGTGCGGGCCGAGCAGTTCATCTTTATTACAATCTGTTAATGAAAATCAATCCTGCTCCTGATAGACTCTTATCTCCACGGCCTCTGAGCGCCTCACACGCAGGAAGATAATAAATTAGGGTAATATTGCCTTTGATGAGGGAGTGAATTGCAAATTATCATAACTTTCCAAGATTTATGATACAGATGCCTAATTTTCAGGCTTGGTTTTTTCAGGCATGGAGGTGTAGAGGGGCCATTTGTTAAAAAGTTCTGTAGCGCAAGACTTATTAACAAATACACAATGCGAAACCTAAATGCAGCACATTGTGAGTGAAAGATGCAGGTTTGTAGATCTGAGAGTGAACAAATGACCTCTGCGAATGTTAGATTTTGTCTACAGCGTAAAATAGTAAAGAACTTCCTATAAGGCAATAAAAAATAGAAATAAATCAATATGGAACTGCATTTGCAGCCAATTTTACTTGAGTAATGAGATGTTTCCAGATGAAGCTGCAATTCCAACGAGAAAAACAAAAAATGATGTCAGTCGACAAAGAAAGATGTTTCAAGGGAGTGAAATTGGAAGAAAGACAAAGTAAAACATTTTTGAAATCATGAATCGTGCAAAATAACAAAAGGAATGTGTTTTAATCAAGTTAATACGGTCAGTTTTATTCTGCGTTGACTTGAAAGTTACTGTAAATGATTTAAATGGTTTCCCGACAAGACATACATGAAGCCCCGGATTTTCGAACACAAGCGGGTCGGTCAAATTCTTATTTGCTGTTTGCAAAGTATTTTAAAGGGGACATAACACACACAGGAGCAATGCCCATATAAGGAGTTCCACCCTCGTTTACGTCATGAAGAGCCACGATCGAAAAAAGCTCTCCGAAACTTGTACGAACCCGCAAGTACGATTTTTAGCACAGAAATACTCCGTCATACGTCCAAATTGATTTTTGAAATTTTGTCCATGCTTAGCATGAGAATCCAACTCTTTAACAGTGTAAACAACTCTGAATGCATGAAACAGCATTGTACCCCCATCTCAGACACCTCCTTCAGCAATATCCATCATGAAGTAGTGGCATTTTATGTAAGGTATGCCAAATAAAAATCACATAACAGCGTTAATGTATCCAGTAAAACTGTAAATGCTTGCGGTTATGGTTTCTAATTGATTAATTAAAAAGGCATTTGTTTAAAGAGAGCCATCCATCTATCAATTTATCAATCAACATGCGGCCATGTCCCATGCTGCCTATTTATCTTGCCAAATATCCTATTAATGTCAAATTAAGTTTTCCAGTGTGAATATTAATCACTCTAGAGGCTTATTTTAATTCATTACCCCAATAATTGTCCTTGTTTATTAGATCAAAGTGAACAAGGAACAAAGTGGATTGTCCTTTTTTACACATTTGTTTATATACTTCATTATATACTTATCTAGAACAGAGTAGATCAAGAGCAGTCATTATAATAACACTAATTAAATGACTCGAATGCGGGAAGACGGTAGTGAGACAAAACGCATAAAAAGTGATATAAAAACAGGCGCTGTACTGGAGTAACAGAAGCATATATCTGTCAGCAGGTTAACTACAGGCCTGCGCTATATGTACAAGATGATTTCTGACAGCTCTTAGTATGAAGAACTTGCCTCTTTTCTTCCCCACACATCGGGCACAGTTAAAACTTGAGAGTGATGGAGTGCCGAGAGCTGCAAAGTACAAGAGAAGGGCAGTGTTGGAAAATGCTTAGTTTAGCATGATGAATGTGGTTAAACTGACGACATTTTAATCTCTGTCACGCGACACCCGTCATTTCAGAGCAGTTTCCACCCGAGGCCTGAAGGGTCCTTAACATCAGGGAACGGGAACATGAGCCATGGACGCACAAACGACGTTGCTGGAAAAAGTGAAGGGCAAACGTCAACTGCTTTCATGGCAAACCAGTCAGTCCTTGATTGTTTTTGTGTGGTTCAGTTTGTGTCATTGAGTACAAAAAAAATAAATCAATTGAAGCATTCAGCAGTCTGTACGATAACCTTCATAAGCAACCTATTTTCTAAAATTTTTCTAGAATGGTCTAACAAAAGTGTGAAAATAGTAACTGCTTCATTGGATATGATGATTTTTAACGGTTTTGAACACAGGCCAATCAATAACAAATGTGACGCAATTTGGCAAGCATAAGTAAAAATATGAAAAACTCCCACTGCCAGGACATGGTAATTGTATTCTACAGGGTTTCCACAAATTCTGGCCAATGAATTTCCATGACTTCAGAGTAGTGTACGAGTAATGACTAAAAATATTGCACAATAGCATGGAAGCAGCAGCGTTCACAGGTAAATGAAGTTATTTAATACTTTGTTGATAATAATAATATGGGATTAATATGTACTTTTTTAGAATAACATACTATGTTTCATAAACTGTTCTACATTACAACTCTGTGGAAATGAATGCAACATCTCGTAGCTTTTGACTAAGCCTAATAGACATATTTGTGAGACACAGATGTATTGCTCATGGTAAAAAAAAAACAAAATAGTGGTCTGCCAGTATGCAATTAGTGAGACGTTATGAAAAACGTTACTAGTTCAGATCAGCTGGAGTATTTGGTTTCACCTTTCTCACAATGTATGGGTATTTAGTGAATTTGTGGGTTATCATACGGAATTATAAACAATACCTACACGGTTTAAAACAAGAGGAGTTTAAAAATGGATTTATACTCGTTTAGCAGTGTAATGTTATTTAACTTTATATATATATATATATATGACTACTTTTAAATATTACAAAATTAAATCATTCACTATGTACTGTTATAGGATGGTTTAATTATCAAAAAATATCAATCTGTAGTAAAAACATTTTCAATCTTATTCAGAGCACGCAGCAAAGTGTTTGCTAATTTTTTTACCAAACAAAATCGATTTTTAGTTCACACAAATGACTGTTACTTTTTAAGTCCCACTTTCTTCAGTCACGGGCTTTCGAAGTAAACAGCTTCAAACAGCGACGCAGCGAGAAGCTAACGTTAGTCAGGTTAGAGAACGTTTTGCCAAACTAATAAAATATCTTACTAAACTAAGCAATACGCTTAAATTACGGCAATTAGGGTGTATTAACTTCAAACATCATTTCAGAAGGTAAGTATAATATTTGGTTATCACTACAATCTTTTAAATTAATATTCTCGGTTTAAATCTTTTCGCCAAAACGGTGCTAATTTGCTAGCGAGTTAGCAGCACAACTCTGGCCTACTGAAGAACTAAACGCGTATTAAATGGACAGTACATTAATGTCGGCGATGGGGAATTGCATTAAGCAGTACGTTTCAAGTTTGAAAATACTTTTTAGAGATTTTGATTGAACAACAACTCTCCGAACGACAGGGTAAAGTTCTCTCTCCGGGATGGGTGCATGCACATAAGAGCGATAAATACGAGCAAAACGATTTACCTGGTCGGAGTAACAGGCACATAGAAACCACTAAAAGACAAATCCAGTTCCAAAGCTGCCGCTTAGCCGGGTTGAGAGTGCCGCTTCTCCCCATGCCAATCCATTCAGTTTGATTGCAGGTCTCCAACTGCTGCTCATCGGCGTTAGGGCTGCGAGAAATCACACAACTTTTTCATTCCCTTCCCCAGCTACTGCCATTCAAAGGAAAAGTGCTAAAAAGCATCGCAAGGGAGGAGCTTCTATTCGCCAGCCCTTTCCATGAATGCTGACAAGTGCGAGCATTCTTGAGAAGTGGGACAAAACAGGGTACAAAATAGAAAAAAATAAAACCTTGTACTCGGTCTATAGTGGTATTGATACTTCAGAGGCATCATTCAGAATTTGGCCACTGAAGCAAATACCTCATTCACTCAGGTGGATGGATCAGTGAGCCCCTTACAAGCACCTCATGCCAGTAGACGACTTGACAAGGCTGATGGGCGGAGAAAGGGTTCTTTCTTTCCCCCACATTTGTGGGCATATTACATTGCATGACCCAGCGAATATACATATTCCTCTGGTCTAAACAAGAAGGGAGCGAGTCAATTACAGAGATGAATCAGGTAAAAAAAAAAAATAAATAAATAAATAAATATGAGAAAGAGAAAGGAATGGAAACAAAGGGATAAGCCAGTACATTTCTCCTGACACTGACTCACTTGTTCTTATACAATAGTGGAATGAGGTCAGTCTGGTCAAATTAGCCATCCGCTTCATGGCAGGACTGAATGCTGCCAGGCCAGTGAGAGGGGACGGAGAGTCTCCGTTTGAGAAACAAGAGAAATAATGAGACTAAATTTTTTTGACAGAGAGAAGAGAAGAGAAGCCCATTTGCTAAAAGCCCAAAACTCCTGCTCGGCGTATAAGTTAACAAAAAGTCGTGAAATGGAGAAAAAAAAAATCCTGAACTGAATAGTGGAAATAATGATTGTTTTCAGACAGGTTTCCTGAAGACTCCCCTTATCTGTCATTGTTTGAAGAAACAGCTTGATGACACCTCAATCTCATGCCATTTGTTGAGCTGCTGTTGCTGTTGTCAAGCTGGTCGGGATGTTCAAACAATGTGTATGTAATGCCACAGAATGTTTTCACTCTTCACGGGAATGAACTTAGAAACTTTCAGTTGTCTCTGCATATTAAGTTGGGATAGGAGAAGGTTTTTAACAGCGCAAACAACTACACACTTCAGCTTTAGGAAAACAATCGCCTGAAGTGTTATTCATGCTATAAATTCAAAGGTGGACACAAGAGTGAGAGACAAGAGAAGCAGGGAAATGACTAAAGGAGAGTAGGAGAGGAAAGAAATAAAAGGACGAGGAATTGGGTTTCCACTGACTGTATGTCTGGGCAGCTCCATATGGTCCTCATTAAGGTGCTCACTCTGTGGGAGCAGCTCCACACCGCACTGCTTGTTTTTGTTATTAGGCCCATCACATTTCGGTATGAGGGCACGGGAATATTGGGCCACTGACAGGTCTTGCCCAGTGGTTCTCAACCAGTGCTGTTATTGTTAACAAAAACAAAAACGATTTGCTAATTTAAATATAAATAAAATATAAATGTTAGATGAAAAATCTTAAACTTAACAAAAATGAGAAATGTTGCCTTGGCAGCTAACTGAAATAAAATAAGTTGAAGTACTAAAACTGAACAAAAAATAAAGCTAAACATAAATAAAAATGAAAAACTTCACATTTGTAAAATAAAAACTATTTCAAAATATTAAATACTATACAAATATCACTACTTTTGCTTCTTTACACAGACTGAACACTGGGCATTAGTATTGCAATACATAATATTATCATTTATAATAATATTCATTGAACTTTTGTTTTATCATGTTGTTGGTATATCATTTTAAAAATACATCAAATGGTTTGATTGGACTTGAAGCCCCCTCCTTGAAATATTAATAATAATACAATCTGTTGCATTTTATATTTATATTTGCATGTTTTTTTTGTCCAGATCAATTCAGTGAATCACCAGTTGAGAAGCCCTAGTCTAGCCATCCACAGCAGTTAAGTAAAGTGTCCTTAAGTTCAACTGTGAGAAATGAGGACTTAAGATGTGTTTACCTACACTGCCGAGCTAAAATGAATGAAATATTATCAAAATATTCAACTGACGGTAAGTGACAGAACTGACGGAGTTGACACATCTGACGGTGGTGACGAAAACCTGAATTTGTAATCATTTTAACTATCAAATACATTGAATCAGTCAATTACTGTATTAAAACAAACAACAAACAGTGAGTATGTTATTGTTTATAAAGCTTTTATTCAAGAGTCACATTTAAGTATTTTGATATATCATTGGAACACAAAATCTTATGGTGGTGACATCTGACGGTGTTGACAAATTTGGCATTTCTTTCACAAAACGTTCATGTAGTAGCCATTTTCTTTTTTTCTGTTGATGCTAGATGCTAATGGAATCTGCTTCAGGAGAATAAAATTATCTAAATATTTCAAATAATTTCCTCAGAAATTGGAAGATGGTGTTGACATATCATGGCTGTGACAAAGGAAATATTAACATTAGGATTTAAAATATTCTAAGACTATAGAACTTAGCAGAGCCTGTCTGACACTGATCTGCAGAGGTGAACTGTGGCAAGGGGGTCCTTTAGAGTGACAGCTGCCCCTGATATTCCCTGATTTTATTACATTTTATTGAATGTCTGACGGTGTTGACAAAAAGTGTGGACGCAACATTAAAATCTTATGAAACATGCATGTGTCATTAAAAAAACAACCTTGCTTTGATAGGAGATATTATTAAGTGTTGCTGGACCTGTTTTGTCCCACGTCTCAATGCAGTGCACAATATTGCACATAAAGAATAAATGATTCTGTCTATGAAGGAACGTTTTTAGGTTGCATGAATGCCGTTTTGTTCATTTTTCATTAGTCTTTTGTCGTTTTTAGTCGTTTAAAACTCGTTTTCTGCGTGAATTCATACTACTTCTTAATTTTAATTGTAGAAAAGGCATTTTTGATAGACACATGAAGTGTTAAATTGAACGTGCCAAAACAAACATGGGAACAAACTGTCATAAATTGCATCTCTTTGGGCATCTGAAAGTCTACAAAGCTTATTCTAATGGATGTAATAAGCAGAGGAAAACTAAAGAAATGAAAATAGTTCACCCTTGCCTGGAGGGTTTCATTTTAAGATGGCCTTCAAGATGCTAATCCTACGTGCTCTAGTCTAATATCATGGTTTGTTGAACTAGTTTGAGCTGGTTGATGGTTTGATCATGTTTGCAGTAAAGTGCTTTGAGATATGAGGTTACACTGTGGTTATGGGAAAAGAACAAGATATTGCTTACCGTTCTAAATTATTTTGTGGATCCATGGAGACTGTAACCTTGGAGTAAACACAAAATGTACGCATTGATTTATATACATAATATTTGTATATATACACACACACACACGCACATCGGTGTCATTATTATTTAATATATATAATAAAAGACACTTATATTATATCATTACTATTAATATATAGATGTATGATCATATTGTGTCCTTGTATCATCACACATTGGTTGATCACTTGACTTAATAATATGTGCATTAATGTAGTCAATGGTAATAGTAATTACCTAAATACTACTACTGGAAAGCTAGCTGCCCCCATAAAGTCATTGCTGTCTCAGGTCTATAGTGGTATTGATACTTCAGAGGCATCATTCAGAATTTGGCCACTGAAGCAAATACCTCATTCACTCAGGTGGATGGATCAGTGAGCCCCTTACAAGCACCTCATGCCAGTAGACGACTTGACAAGGCTGATGGGCGGAGAAAGGGTTCTTTCTTTCCCCCACATTTGTGGGCATATTACTTTGCATGACCCAGCGAATATACATATTCCTCTGGTCTAAACAAGAAGGGAGCGAGTCAATTACAGAGATGAATCAGGTAAAAAAAAAGAAATAAAGAAAAATGAGAAAGAGAAGAGAAAGGAATGGATAAGCCAGTACATTTCTCCTGACAGTGACTCACTTGTTCTTATACAATAGTGGAATGAGGTCAGTCTGGTAAAATTAGCCATCCGCTTCATGGCAGGACTGAATGCCAGGCCAGTGAGAGGGGACGGAGAGTCTCCGTTTGAGAAACAAGAGAAATAATGAGACTAAATTTTTTTGACAGAGAAAAGAGAAGAGAAGAGAAGAGAAGCCCATTTGCTAAAAGCCCAGAACTCCTGCTCGGCGTATAAGTTAACAAAAAGTTGTGAAATTGAAAAAAAAAAATCCTGAACTGAATAGTGGAAATAATGATTGTTTTCAGACAGGTTTCCTGAAGACTCCCCTTATCTGTCATTGTTTGAAGAAACAGCTTGATGACACCTCAATCTCATGCCATTTGTTGAGCTGCTGTTGCTGTTGTCAAGCTGGTCGGGATGTTCAAACAATGTGTATGTAATGCCACAGAATGTTTTCACTCTTCACAGGAATGAACTTAGAAACTTTCAGTTGTCTCTGCATATTAAGTTGGGATAGGAGAAGGTTTTTAACAGCGCAAACAACTACACACTTCAGCTTTAGGAAAACAATCGCCTGAAGTGTTATTCATGCTATAAATTCAAAGGTGGACACAAGAGTGAGAGACAAGAGAAGCAGGGAAATGACTAAAGGAGAGTAGGAGAGGAAAGAAATAAAAGGACGAGGAATTGGGTTTCCACTGACTGTATGTCTGGGCAGCTCCATATGGTCCTCATTAAGGTGCTCACTCTGTGGGAGCAGCTCCACACCGCACTGCTTGTTTTTGTTATTAGGCCCATCACATTTCGGTATGAGGGCACGGGAATATTGGGCCACTGACAGGTCTTGCCCAGTGGTTCTCAACCAGTGCTGTTATTGTTAACAAAAACAAAAACGATTTGCTAATTTAAATATAAATAAAATATAAATGTTAGATGAAAAATCTTAAACTTAACAAAAATTAGAAATGTTGCCTTGGCAGCCAACTGAAATAAAATAAGTTGAAGTACTAAAACTGAACAAAAAATAAAGCTAAACATAAATAAAAATGAAAAACTTCACATTTGTAAAATAAAAACTATTTCAAAATATTAAATACTATACAAATATCACTACTTTTGCTTCTTTACACAGACTGAACACTGGGCATTAGTATTGCAATACATAATATTATCATTTATAATAATATTCATTGAACTTTTGTTTTATCATGTTGTTGGTATATCATTTTAAAAATACATCAAATGGTTTGATTGGACTTGAAGCCCCCTCCTTGAAATATTAATAATAATACAATCTGTTGCATTTTATATTTATATTTGCATGTTTTTTTTGTCCAGATCAATTCAGTGAATCACCAGTTGAGAAGCCCTAGTCTAGCCATCCACAGCAGTTAAGTAAAGTGTCTTAAGTTCAACTGTGAGAAATGAGGACTTAAGATGTGTTTACCTACACTGCCGAGCTAAAATGAAACTTTTCTTAGTAGTGCATTTGAGGCATAGATGAGAGATTTGCTTCACTGGTGACAGAGACTCAGAGCAGTTACCATAGATAACAGGAACAGAAGTGTGTGCCTGTAAGAGGCTGCCACTGATACCATCTCTGCTCAAGGATCCCACTTAACTGCCTTGATTGATGCCCAACTGAACTCTAGGGGGTACGAAAAGAGAAGGTCTTTGTGGGCCCTTAGTGGATTGCTTTCTCTCTGAGAGCTGTTAGGTAATAATTTGTAATGATTGCACTTGAGGTACGTTTAATTGCATTGGAAAAAGTAGTTGCATTTGGAAAGAGTTTCTGTGAACTGACATTGTTGGACTTGATAGAATTGATAGACTGAAAATATTAAGCATTTACGCCTAATTTTAGGTGCTAGCATCTGCTTCCTTCAGGTAATTTGTTTGCAAACACAAAATCCTTTTTTTCCTCACTGCTCCTTAGAGCTATTTCCTTCTACTCAAGAGATGCTGTTGACATAGTGTCAAGCTCAGTCCTTTTTAAAAAGATAAACACACAAGTAACCTTAGATTCAGGGTCATGGGGTCTTCTCAGTTTGGTGAAGAAAGATAGTGGAAGTAAACAAAAGCATGATGAGGAGAAGCCTTAGATCTCCTCTCTAAGAAAGGCTAAGCTTAAGCAAAGGCAATCTGTGGGATCAACGCTGAGCTGCTGCCATCCATATCTGACAATAGGTGAATCCAAGAGACTTTGTAGTTGAACTTAAGGTTTCCGATTAACAGGAACATATACAGCGTAAATCATTTCAAAGTGACTCCGCTCAAGATGTTTTATCTAACTCAAACAAGTTTTGGTGTAAGTTCAAGCAACTTACTAGTAGGTGTGGTCTGATATGTGTCCTATTTGTAGACAGTATTCGATGGTATAGGATGTAAGGTCTCTCAAATTTAAAGAAAATATATCGCAGAACCATTTTTGTCCATACAATGAAAGTCAGTGAGGTCCAAAATGTCATCGGACCCCACTGACTGTCATTGTATGGAGCTTACGTTTACTTCAATCAATTTTCCAATGTTTTCTAACAAAATGTAAGAGTTTCAAAGTTTTTTTTAGAGTGAATGTATACATGCACTAATTTTCATCAATCTGAATGATTTCAGATTCTGAAAGTTCTGTTTATATGAACCCTAAACAAACCAATTCACATCATCCGAGCCCAGTCACCGAATTCAGAACTGGAGAAAGCCACTGCTATAATGTCACTGGAGCTACAGTTTTGCCATGATGACAACCCTAAAAGGAAAGCTGACAAATGTGTCAAATGAGCTGCTTGTTTTGTGCAAAGTTTTTTTTAAATCTGATTGAGAAAATAGTTGAATTCAAGCATTTACATGCTTAGTTTTTTCATATTCATTGGATTACTTCAGGTCTATCCTATTGAAATTTAACTTGGATTCAGGTGCTTACATAAAGGATTATCAATCCAGTTACTAACGGATTATTTGGGTGCGTGTAAACATAGAGAGTGTATTCTCATAATGTACTGTATAACGTTTGTTAACATGGTCAAGTAGTATGCTGACTGATATAACTGCTAAAAGCAGTAACAATTCTAAAAATGTCCACCTATTTGATGCATTTGGAATTGCGAAAATTACTCTGGAAAAGAGATGCATATTGTCTTTTCAAACATTTTTGCGGAAGTACACAGCACAATAACTGATGTGAGAAGGGAAAAATGCGAGAGAGAAGCAATGAAAACTCCCAAAGTTCTCCCGCTCTCTCTCTCCCTCCCACAACAACACCTGCTCAGGCTCTCGTTTCAAACCTCTCAGCTGTGGGAGCATTCTGTGACCAAATAAATCTGTGGTATCCAACGTGACTCCCGCTCCCAGACCTCCAAGTCCAGCCAGTCCGAGCTCAAGCCATGGGAACACAATACATTCAGTGGAGTGCAACAAAGCCCACATCAACCTGAGCTTACTAGTAATCTTTTGAGAATTTTGGCCTCTACCGATGATTTTTCAATTGCCTGAAATGCAGTTTTACACCCTAACCAGCATCATCTCATTGGAAGGCAGCTGTGTCCCTCCTCCATTCACGATGTTTGAAAATGGACAAACTGCTCTTCTGTGACCTATAACTGTAGACTTGTAGCCTTTGATGTTGCAAAATGAATTTTTGTAGTTCACGCAAAAATAACATGGCCATCATTTACTTGTCGTCTTGTTATTTCAAAAACTGTATGCCCTTATTTTTTCAAACTTCAAAAAGTGGTACAACTCTATATTCCAATTCTTCTGTGGTTATATGACAGGTTTGCGTAAGAATCAGTGTAAGTAGTTATTCACTGATAATTGTCTCCTCCATTGAGCTGTTAACCGTTGCAATTCAGTTAGGTGAATTCAAGAACTGAATCAGTCCAATTTGTGAACAAATAATTTAGAACAGTTTTGTAAACTGATTCATTGAAAAAGTTGGACACATGGTATAGTTCACAAATCTGACATTGCTGCTCGCATGAATATATACGATTTTTAGTTAAAATGTCAATATGTTCTACGAATTATCGTATGACTTCAGAAAACCTTTAATATATTACACACGTCATATACTTGTGATACATTGGTGATGCTTTTTGATGTTTTGAAGCTTGACAGCTTTAGTCCTCCTTTCATTATATTGAAAAGAGCGACCATGTAAGATAATAACAGAATTGTAATTTGGGGGTTAAAATACTCCTATAACATGATATAACTCTAAATGTTTATTGAAGATTTGTACATTAATTGTGAAAATATAAAAAAAGAAAATTGAATATATATATGTATATATATTTTACAAATTTCTTCTTTTTATATCCGCTTATAATTTCACATTACTGATCATAAATCAGTAAGGTTATGACTCTTAGATCACAGGAAACAGCATAAACTCTAACTGCCTAAACTCTAAAAAGCAGATGGCAAAGAAACTTAGTGTCTGACTATGGCATCTTTCAGATTCTTCTACAAGCAATCAAAAATAACATTACATTCAAAAATGCATAATAGAGACATTTGAGGCTTAAAACCACAAAACGGCACCAGGCAAACCAGCTTTACTGTAGTACTTTTAACAACCGAGGGTTCACTTTAAGGGTCAGTAAGTATCAAATGACATGAGTAATGGCATTGCTAGGCCCAAAGCGAATGGCAGAAAGATGAAATGGAACTTACCTCAGATTTTTGTGACTGATGGGCATGTGGCATGTATGTGTAAAAGACCATTTCACTGAGAGAAGTCTGTTAACCCCTGTTCCCTAGCTGTCTCTACCAGACAACTGTCCAGCTTTGCTTGACAAAGGGAGATAGCTGTGAATTAAAGCACATGACAACAGCTGTCTTTTTAAAGATTCGGCACTTTGATTAGGGTTGGTTTGTAGTTAAGCAATGTTCGCTAATTCCTACATATCGGAGAAGGGCGGGTAGGAAAAAATAAATCCTGAACACATTATAGCATGCACACACACACATACACAATTATACACATTCAAAGGATTTGACAACATATGTCATCTTTGGCCAGCGTCCCATATTCTACAATGGTCATTCACACAGTGCGGTCTGTAGTAAGGCCAGAGACTTACAGCAAATGCATAGCGGCTCCAAGAACTATTTGACATTTTAGTCACAAATTAAAATGATTGTCATTTCATTAGATATCCACCCAAGTGGGATCTGCAATCAAATGACTTTTTTTTCAGAACTAAAAAACATACATACACACACATTATTTATATGATATATTATTTAATAAAAAATAATTTGCTTGATGTTTTGTTATATATATATATATATATAAAATAGTACAGAAAATATGTTTACAAAATATAATACAAAATATATTTTTTAATTATCACTTTTCCTTCATTAAAAAATTATTACAAATTACATTAGATTTGATCAGATTAATCAAAGTTCTAATTAATGGATTTCAAATATCCATTATATGCAAGGTGCTACTATAAACGTAGTTTAACACCACAAAAGTAAAACTGCATCACTGTTTTTAACTTTGTCCAACTTTTAAGAAGGTTTTTAACTTTGTCCAACTTTTTAACAAGGTTTTAACTTTGTCCAGATTCTTTTTTGTTTCCGTAAAAAAAATTTCATAGCGGCTCCAAGAACTATTTGACATTTTAGTCACAAATTAAAATGATTGTCATTTCATTAGATATCCACCCAAGTGGGATCTGCAATCAAATGACTTTTTTTTCAGAACTAAAAAACATACATACACACACATTATTTATATGATATATTATTTAATAAAAAATAATTTGCTTGATGTTTTGTTATATATATATATATATAAAATAGTACAGAAAATATGTTTACAAAATATAATACAAAATATATTTTTTAATTATCACTTTTCCTTCATTAAAAAATTATTACAAATTACATTAGATTTGATCAGATTAATCAGTTCTAATTAATGGATTTCAAATATCCATTATATGCAAGGTGCTACTATAAACGTAGTTTAACACCACAAAAGTAAAACTGCATCACTGTTTTTAACTTTGTCCAACTTTTAAGAAGGTTTTTAACTTTGTCCAACTTTTTAACAAGGTTTTAACTTTGTCCAGATTCTTTTTTGTTTCCGTAAAAAAAATTTTTTGCACAAGCAGCTGTTCAAACAGACAGCTGCTCAGGCCCTTCATTCAAATGGAAGTGATTACAAATCAAGCCAGTGTTGTCTTTGAGTTGATCCATTGCTATTTCAACAAGTAATCCTTGGTCTCATGCACATGTTCCTGAGCACAAAAACAGACTCAAGTGCTCTTATCCATTGACGAATCCAATGACCAAATTTGATGCATGTTATAGCGATAATGCATTACATTTATACAGACCAAAGGGGCCTAAACAGCGGCATCATGGCACCATTGGATTTGAGATGCTGTTGGACGGAGAAGCTTCTAGGAACCATGTAATCTCTCACTCGCAACACATTTTTTCCGTATCTCTCCAAAGCCTCTGTGGCGACAGAAAGCGCTCCATGCCAATCTCCACGCGGGCATGCCTACGTGCAATAACAAAAAACGTACACGTAAAGCGTAACACATGCACATACATCAGCACAAACATATGCATTTGCACACATGCACACCCAACGTGCCCCCAGCTGTTCCTTGCTCTCACTGCATGCAGCAGGTGTAGGGTGGACCTTGAGGGACAGAGTGGGAGTGGGCACGGCTTTTTCAGAGAACAGAATTGCTATTGTTACAGCTATGCGCTCCATCCCACGATGTGACTGGAAATTTGTATCATGTTCTTTCTGCTTTGTGTAATGCTAGGGCACAGCTGCAGAGCAAAGCGTTCATAACAATTCTAGTTCATGCCTTATATGTCTCTTCTGGCTTGTAAACCCCCCCTGGGACCCGTCCAGTTTTGAGCTTCATGTCTTTTTGGCACTTGTTGAATTCTGTGCTTTTAAGTTTATTAAAGGAGAATGATTCAAGCCCCCCAACATGGTTTCCAAAGTTTATCAGTTGCATTTTACAACAGTATGATCATTCTATAGTGGCTTCCACAGATATGGCCTCCCATTAAATGGAAAGTAATCAAAAACATACTCTTTATGTACTATCTACACTGTAAAAAAAAATCCGTAAAATTGTGGTTGCCGGAATTTTACCGTAAAAAATACGGTAGCATCATTTTAGGTTTTACGGTTTTAACTTAAATTTACAGTTAAATACCGTAATTTCATTAACTGATATAATGTTAATATACCAACCTTATTGAAGTACTGAAATCTGTTTTGTACCTTTGTAATACACTGATAACCACCGAATGCAGGTGGGAATAAAAAAGTCACATGATGAACCGAAGCCCATCACAAGGAGCTTTTCAATAAAAACATATATAGAAGGTGCACAGTGTCATTCACACAAACGCTAAACACCATCATGGTAACACACATGAAACTGAAATAATGCAATAAACATTCATTTAACAACATTAGCTGTAACACAACCCTAATTTACAAAACTGATAAGAAAAAACTAAAAAGAAACATAGTTATTTCAACAAAAAAACATCAAATTTGAAATGTAACACAGGGAATTCTGGGAATGTCAATTTACGGTTATTCACTATAAATTATACGGTCTTTTTCACTTCCAAAAATGGTATACTACCGTAAAATTTATGTCCAATACATGTAATGTCCAATACAGTTTTTCACCGTAGGGGAATTTACCGTTAACCATTTAACAGGTTTTTTTCTGTAGCATTTTTACAGTCTTTTACCGTTAAATTCACGGTCATTTTTTACAGTCTGTCTATCTTTCTATCTATCTATCTCTCTTTATGTACTATCTATCTATCTATCTATCTATAGAGCGAGAATGGCAGACAAACATCAACAACCCGATCTTCCTTCCTTGTATTGTAGTACTTTTACTAACTGTATATAAAGTTTTCTCACCGGTGAACGACACATGATGTTGCCTAGCGGTTCCCAATTCCAGTCCTTGCGACCCCCGCTCTGCATATTTTGCATGTCTCACTTAGCTAACACACCCGATTCAGATAACCAGCTCGTTAGAAGAGAGCTACGTGCATGAACTGTGTTCTGATTGACATGCTCCCTACACAGTGGTCTTTGCTCCCTAAGCAGGGGAAATCCGTTGAAGTTTACTTCTACTTGAAGTTTACGCGAGGACTGGAATTGGGAACCGCTGATATAGCCTATTGTAGTAATATTGTCTCTGGTATTCTGGTCTGTGAGCGTATATGCGTTCAGGGGCCGTGGTTTTGGACGGCGATTGCAGGGAGGGCGGGACATTCGCTTTCAGTGCTATCAGGCTAAAGTTAGCATTTTCCAAGATCTCCTACTGCACCTTTAAGGAAAAACTCAATATTTAATAGGCTGATCTGCTTGAGTCTAAAGGGAACCTTATACAACCCAAAACCCCCCACCCCCCTCCCCGCCCATAAAAAACTGTCCTAAATGCTCAGGCAACAAAGCAAGGGCCAAAGGCATTAATGTCTAACTTATGTCTCAAGCTGTGTGTAGAAGAAACACAAATGCATGTTAACAAATACACAAAGGGACAGTCCAAACTGAAGCAGATGTGATAGGATCCGAGACGGCTGGGAAAACGGACCCCGCAGCACCTGTTAATATTTAAAAACAATGGAAGTGCAAAAATTAAGGAAAACAGAGCAGTGGTGACATCATCATTTTTCAAACAGGCTCAGTCGGGAGGGGTTTTTGGTGGGGTCTGTTAGGGGGTCAGCTAGTTCCAGGGCAGGAAACTAAGAAAGAAGGAATTCGAGAGCTCAGGAACTCAGCAGCTATGTTCGAAAGATTTAGCAAACAATGTGAAGCTGGAAGTGACCTGCATATCAGCCTCTCCGGCTCCTGGTGTTATTAGACAAGAGCTGTGGTAGATAAATGCATTATTTATTAATAGAATACATTTAATTTAATTGATGTTATTTAATGAATATAATAATTACAATTACATTTATCTAATTGATTATATTAATAATATACATCTCATTTAACATCTTGAGACCCGGCAAACCATTTTAGGGAAAAAACAAATATTTTTTAATGTCATTATATTGGTTAGAGCATGAGAAAAAAAAATAAAAATGATATTTCATTCACAAGTCATGCTATGTCCTTGGTAGAGGACATCGGGACTCAATAAAAGCGTAACACATGCACATACATCAGCACAAACATATGCATTTGCACACATGCACACCCAACGTGCCCCCAGCTGTTCCTTGCTCTCACTGCATGCAGCAGGTGTAGGGTGGACCTTGAGGGACAGAGTGGGAGTGGGCACGGCTTTTTCAGAGAACAGAATTGCTATTGTTACAGCTATGCGCTCCATCCCACGATGTGACTGGAAATTTGTATCATGTTCTTTCTGCTTTGTGTAATGCTAGGGCACAGCTGCAGAGCAAAGCGTTCATAACAATTCTAGTTCATGCCTTATATGTCTCTTCTGGCTTGTAAACCCCCCCTGGGACCCGTCCAGTTTTGAGCTTCATGTCTTTTTGGCACTTGTTGAATTCTGTGCTTTTAAGTTTATTAAAGGAGAATGATTCAAGCCCCCCAACATGGTTTCCAAAGTTTATCAGTTGCATTTTACAACAGTATGATCATTCTATAGTGGCTTCCACAGATATGGCCTCCCATTAAATGGAAAGTAATCAAAAACATACTCTTTATGTACTATCTACACTGTAAAAAAAAATCCGTAAAATTGTGGTTGCCGGAATTTTACCGTAAAAAATACGGTAGCATCATTTTAGGTTTTACGGTTTTCACTTAAATTTACAGTTAAATACCGTAATTTCATTAACTGATATAATGTTAATATACCAACCTTATTGAAGTACTGAAATCTGTTTTGTACCTTTGTAATACACTGATAACCACCGAATGCAGGTGGGAATAAAAAAGTCACATGATGAACCGAAGCCCATCACAAGGAGCTTTTCAATAAAAACATATATAGAAGGTGCACAGTGTCATTCACACAAACGCTAAACACCATCATGGTAACACACATGAAACTGAAATAATGCAATAAACATTCATTTAACAACATTAGCTGTAACACAACCCTAATATACAAAACTGATAAGAAAAAACTAAAAAGAAACATAGTTATTTCAACAAAAAAACATCAAATTTGAAATGTAACACAGGGAATTCTGGGAATGTCAATTTACGGTTATTCACTATAAATTATACGGTCTTTTTCACTTCCAAAAATGGTATACTACCGTAAAATTTATGTCCAATACATGTAATGTCCAATACAGTTTTTCACCGTAGGGGAATTTACCGTTAACCATTTAACAGGTTTTTTTCTGTAGCATTTTTACAGTCTTTTACCGTTAAATTCACGGTCATTTTTTACAGTCTGTCTATCTTTCTATCTATCTATCTCTCTTTATGTACTATCTATCTATCTATCTATCTATAGAGCGAGAATGGCAGACAAACATCAACAACCCGATCTTCCTTCCTTGTATTGTAGTACTTTTACTAACTGTATATAAAGTTTTCTCACCGGTGAACGACACATGATGTTGCCTAGCGGTTCCCAATTCCAGTCCTTGCGACCCCCGCTCTGCATATTTTGCATGTCTCACTTAGCTAACACACCCGATTCAGATAACCAGCTTGTTAGAAGAGAGCTACGTGCATGAACTGTGTTCTGATTGACATGCTCCCTACACAGTGGTCTTTGCTCCCTAAGCAGGGGAAATCCGTTGAAGTTTACTTCTACTTGAAGTTTACGCGAGGACTGGAATTGGGAACCGCTGATATAGCCTATTGTAGTAATATTGTCTCTGGTATTCTGGTCTGTGAGCGTATATGCGTTCAGGGGCCGTGGTTTTGGACGGCGATTGCAGGGAGGGCGGGACATTCGCTTTCAGTGCTATCAGGCTAAAGTTAGCATTTTCCAAGATCTCCTACTGCACCTTTAAGGAAAAACTCAATATTTAATAGGCTGATCTGCTTGAGTCTAAAGGGAACCTTATACAACCCAAAACCCCCCACCCCCCTCCCCGCCCATAAAAAACTGTCCTAAATGCTCAGGCAACAAAGCAAGGGCCAAAGGCATTAATGTCTAACTTATGTCTCAAGCTGTGTGTAGAAGAAACACAAATGCATGTTAACAAATACACAAAGGGACAGTCCAAACTGAAGCAGATGTGATAGGATCCGAGACGGCTGGGAAAACGGACCCCGCAGCACCTGTTAATATTTAAAAACAATGGAAGTGCAAAAATTAAGGAAAACAGAGCAGTGGTGACATCATCATTTTTCAAACAGGCTCAGTCGGGAGGGGTTTTTGGTGGGGTCTGTTAGGGGGTCAGCTAGTTCCAGGGCAGGAAACTAAGAAAGAAGGAATTCGAGAGCTCAGGAACTCAGCAGCTATGTTCGAAAGATTTAGCAAACAATGTGAAGCTGGAAGTGACCTGCATATCAGCCTCTCCGGCTCCTGGTGTTATTAGACAAGAGCTGTGGTAGATAAATGCATTATTTATTAATAGAATACATTTAATTTAATTGATGTTATTTAATGAATATAATAATTACAATTACATTTATCTAATTGATTATATTAATAATATACATCTCATTTAACATCTTGAGACCCGGCAAACCATTTTAGGGAAAAAACAAATATTTTTTAATGTCATTATATTGGTTAGAGCATGAGAAAAAAAAATAAAAATGATATTTCATTCACAAGTCATGCTATGTCCTTGGTAGAGGACATCGGGACTCAATAAAAAAAAAAAAAAAAAAAAAATAAAAAAACGACATGAATGAACATGCATAGGCAAAAACAATTGATTTTTTTTTAAATCGCCAATCCATTTTTAGTTTTCAGGATTCTTTTTTTTTTTTTTTACCAAACTTTGTATAAGATAATTCTCAACTATGTTATAACAGAATGATTTGATATACCATTTTTCTTTATGCAAAATGTGTGTAAAAATGGCCATAAACAGGTTTTCTCATTATATACAATGTGTCTATAAACTAAATATTATTTGCATATTAATGTGTTTTTGGGGCAACATGTAATGAAAAAAGAAGTGTAATAATGGGAGTAATAATTGACAAGATTTTCATAATAATATATAATATTTCATAGGAATATTGAAATATAATTTCTTTCCCTATTAATTTGTTGTGTCTCCCAAATTGCGTAATAAACATGCTTTTAGTCCCGGTGTCCTCATATGAGGACATGTATGAAATCAAAGTCCTGTTTCGTAACAGTCATATTTTGATTGAAACCCCATAACATTTTCCTGAGATGTTGATTTATGACACACAGTTTAAAAATTAGTCAGATTTAAATGATAATTACAAAATATTATCATATTTCCATAAGAGTGTCACTAAATTAATATCAGACATTTTTGAAGACCAAGGAGAGGGAGTGGTGATGGTGAAACATCCAGACATTTAGTATCTCTGAAAAGCCCTGAATGTGCTCTGTACAGGACATCCAGTATAAACATAAAACTGTGGCATGTATAGTCGCAGAGAAATTCACCAAAATATAATGTCCTCTTATGAGGATGCAGGGTCTCAGGAGGTTAATATTGTGTATTTGTTTGGAATCTTGTCAAACACCATGTTATGTCCCAAAAAACACATGCACTATAAAGTACCACCATATAAGTTGCTGTGGCTAGGTGGTTTTTTCAATTACTTGAAAGAACAGTCTATTAAACTTAAACTGTCTCCATGGAAACTTAAGAAAACCCCTATGAAACCACTATTAAGCCTCTTTGTTTAATTCCAACTGCACTTAAAAAAATCATTATCTAGGCATAAGGGTAGTTCACTCTTAAAAACTACAGTATATGAGCTGTAGGAGCGCAGGAAATTAAGTAAACTAGCACATTCGGGAAAGCCTAATACCCAATGGGCCATGCAAAGCATTCTGAGCCCCCCCAACGTGGCGCTTTTGAAGTAGGCAACTAATCATTTTTGCATAGGCCCAGCACAAGAAAATATATCTTTTTATCTGCTTTGTTTACAGCTGCCAGATTCGGAGACCCTTTGAAATGTGCAGCGGTGTCATGGTGCTTCATTCATCTCCCAAGTTCTCAATTAAAACCCACTGCTCACAAGCTGAGAGGAACGAAGAGGAATGCTCAATGTGGAACATCTGCAAACATCACATCGGCGAGGCGCAAACCCCCCTCCTCAAAATGGTGAGAAAACAGAGAGCATCTTCTTTCTTCTCTCAAGGGTAGGGGTGGGGGGTGGGGTGTATGGCAATGAGCTGTGAAGGAAGGTGGGGTTTAGGGGGGGCTTCTGCAGAGGAGCCTTTGTGCCAAGATCACAACCAGATGTGCCAAGAGCGTCCAAACAGGAATGAGTGCATGTCTGCAATTTTCAGCAATTTGTCAGATTTAAGGGTTCACCCCAATACCACCTGATAGACAAATAAAATCCTCCCCACGCCCATGCAATAATTCGAAACACGCGGCACCCCCCAGAGAGCCAATCTGCAGCCCAGTTGCTCATTCAGTGACAAGACAAGGCCCTGAAGTGAATCATTGAGCCTGCATAATCTGAAACAAAGTCAAAAATGTTCATCATCGTTTCCCTCGGTCTGCGTTCCGGCGGAGTGAAGATGTTGAAATCCGTACAGTCTTCACACGCTTTAAATCCATCACACGGCACATTTGTGCAAAAAAAAAAAAGTCTTGATCCAAAACAAACATTTGAATAAATAAGCATGAGCGACAGCCAGTTAATCCCTCTGGTGGCACGTCGTAAATCCAGCCTCAAATTTTTGGCCTTTAAAGGATTTTTGCCACACACGCTCACTATTCCACTGTTTACAAAATCAGTCCACAAAATTATTTTCAAGAAATATAGCTGTGGTCTATAAAGCTCACATTGTCAGGTGAATGAGCAAAAAGAGGCAATATTTTTTCCTATCTGTTGTTTCCTAGTTTTTTTTTTGTGCTTTGTTTTGAGCTTTGTTTTGTTTTTTTGTTGTTTTTTCTGGGAATCATAATTGCAAAGCCTTTTAGTATGTGAAAACGAAAAAGAAAAGGTAACATTATTGTATTGTGTTTTTATTTTGTTTCATGATTTGTTGTATTTTTTAAAATTAATTCATTAATTTTATTATTATATATATATTTTTCATTATTATTATTGTGAAACCTTTAGTATGTTAAAAAGAAAACCAAAATAAATAACTGATAAGTTATTAACAGATAATTATTAACCTTTTTTAACGTCATCGGTGTTACCAATGTTAAAAATGTGTAATTTGAAAAAATACAAAAAAAGCTTTTGGAAAAGCAATTCCAAGTTCAAAGCGACAAGGTTTCATTTCTGTGTCCTGGGTAACTGTTTGCAGTGTGGTCACAGTGTGCTATAAATGCAGTTTGAATATGCATACTAAATGTAGTTTCTGATAATGCAAATACCCAGAGCTATGCCTCATAATATGTGCCTTCACTGGATTTATTGCACTGTAAATGCAGTAGGTTGTACAGGGACTTGAGTAAGTGTGAGAATAAGTCTTACACCCATTTTCCACAAAGTTTTTCATGTTTATACCATTAGGTATGTTTTTAGTGTACTTTGAGTCCATGGCTCACTTCCAACTGAGGGACTCTGTTTTGGCCATCCTCGCACTGTTGTTCCTGGACATGCATAGGCAGGCTTTGTTTTAGAGACAAGACATCTTGTGTCCGTAGGTGTTGGCCAAGCATGACTTCATAAGATGTGTGTGGTCATGCGTCCGTGCGGGTAAACGCTGGGCAGAATGTGAAGAACATACCTTCATTTGTTTGAGTTTGCATACCACTGTGTCCATGAGGGCCAAGAGCAGCTGACTTGTACCATCTGTGGCGTAAGATTCTCGCTACCCACTGTTGCTTCAAGGCCCGTCTAATTGCCCGTCAGGGGGCTTGGGGTTTTTGCCCACTGATCCCATTCACCACTTCACCCATCTTAGGCTGTTTTCAAGGCTGTCGTCACTTTCGAAATGGCAAATGATTTTAAATTATGGCCTCGCAAGTCTTTGTCAATAGCCGTCCTGAATCTTAACGTGAATTGGTTGGTCTTCAACCTCCACAGGTTTGTTTTTCTTCAGGTTTGTTTCTCACACGCTGGCTGACAGACATATATCAGCTTGGCCGGTTTAGGTCATTTCAAAATATTTTATTTTGGCGATTTCTAAAAGGACGTTTTGGGGGGAGCAGCCTATGTTGTTTTCCAGTTAATCTAGTTTACTGCTAAACTTGCCTTGTCTTGAGTAACAACATATTAGCATGTCATTTCTCCATGATTTATCTTATTAGCAGCACAACCACCACGTCTGTATTAGCTTCCCGGCCTCCGCCTCTCAGGCTGACTAGCGTAACCGACAGCCACCACCTATAACGAGAGGGTATGATTACTAATAACAGTTAATTAGGCTTGTCAGAGAGTTTCTCTGAAAAACAGGAAGGGGGAGGGAACAGTAACAGAAACAAAAGACCCACTATGGCTGAAGTCTTCTCTACTCTTCTGCTGGTTCAAACTTCACTGGATTCCTTCACTTTCTCATGTACTTTGCAATAATGGAAACATTTAATTCATATTTATGGGAATATGCTATGTACATATTTACATAGAAATGGACTAAGATAAAAAATATGTAAGTATATTAAACATCATGAATTATTAAAATATAATTTATATATTGTAAAAAAGAGATATATATATATATAAAATATTTTTAAATATGTATAAAATATATTATGTATAAAATATATTTATTATATTAGTTTATTAATAATTATTAATGTATTAATACATACATATAATTTTATTAATATTAGTTTTTTGTGTTAAGTGACATTTTTAAACTTCTTTTTATTACTTCTATAGTACTTATTTTATTACAAATTCTGCTTTATATACAGTATCTATATATAAGTGGATTTTTTAAAACTATTTTATTTTATAAATCACTTTTATATCAATTCTATCTATTATAATATTATAAATTAAACACTTTTATATTAATATTGATACTAATATTAGTACTGGCATTAGTATTCACAGCCGGTGATAATTAGCAGCTGAGCTTTGGACGACTATAAAGAAGTGATTTTTTTTCTTTTCTTTTTTGGCAGAAAAGAGAGATTGGCTGGGAAGGCATGGGGCTGTATGTGTTAGTAATTTTAAAGTTGTGGGGGTCTAACTCCCACAATGCACTGGCAAATTCCTTTAACATATGGCACGTCAGGAAAGGGGTGGTTGACCTCTGGCCTCTCGAAAGTCTCTTGAGACGGCCTAGTCAGGCTGCATAAGAGATCTACCATCACTGCGCACGGCAAGACTCTGTGACTGGTATAACAATCACTTTCCATCTTACATTTCCCCCTAAAATTCCACTCAATGTCTTCATGACTTTCACAAAGAGGGATCTTTTTCTGCCATAGTCCCTGCATAGTTTCGCGACGCTTTGTTTCTCTGTGCAATACATAATTTCAACACATGTGATCCATTAAGGTAGAGCCAGGAGAAAGCACAGGAAACAGTCTCTCTGAAAACGTGTTACCCTCCTTTCAACTGTTTCCAGAGGCAGAGTGTCCCCACTGCCCCCCAACTACATCCTCACAGTATGATTTTTGAGCATTTAAAAAAAACAGTTTGGATGTCAAGTAATGACAGGGACAGATGAATGCCTTCTGCTTTTATTTTTATATGAACACATCATGCATCCAATGATTTCAAATTGCTCTAGCTGTGCTAGAATCTTTTGTGGTCCCATCAGATCGCCTGTCGATTAGATTGTACTTCCTAGCGATACAAATCATACTTCAGTCATAGGATTTTGAATAAGGCACTGCATTGGTCAACCATACTTTCAAGCCATATAGTGAACAAATGAGTGAAGAATATACAGAATTGAAATCCTGTTCTCTATTCATCTTATTTTCCATTGCCAAAGTAATCTGTTTTCTTTAAGGGTATGTTTACACAACAACGATGTACTAAAAACTGAAAGTTTTTTCCTTTGCGTCTTTGAAAAGTTTCGCGTACAGACAGCAACTTTGTCAAAAACGATTCCCATTCATGCAGATCTGTGAAAACAACTGAAAATGCTGTATTATTCATGCCAGGCCAGTAGTTGGCGATGTCACTTTGTAAAGAAACTCTATGCGCCTGTGCACATTCCTGTTGACTGAACATGCTACGCATGCGCATGACGTCTCCATTTTCACAAATTCACTGTTTTGTAGTTTACGCAGAGATGATAACAGTATAGTTTTCAAAAACTTGCACTTTGACACCCATTTTCAAAAGTTAGCATTTTCAGGCCCCCAAAATACCATTGTCGTGTAAATGAACGGCCAAAACATATAAAAAGTTTTCAGTTTTTAGTAGAAAACTTTGTAAACACCCCCTAAATGTATGAGATTTCTAATTTATTGGCCGCAATAGGTAAATAACAAAGTGCAATAAACGGTAAAACTATTTGCACTACAAACCAGTGTGTTTATGAATATAATAATAAATTAAAATAATATGATAGCAAATACCAGTTTGCAATATAGCAGCATAATGGACTGCTTTTGTACAAGTAAAATAACTGGAAGTGGATGACACACGAAGACTCGCACATTATAGTTACAAATGGCCATTCATGTTCTTAAATAAAAAAAAATAGGTTACTAAAGGTGATTTTACTAAGCCCTGCCCTAAAAGACGTTAAAGGGATAGTTCACCCAAAAATAAAAATTCTGTCATATAATTCTGTCGTTCCAAACCCGTAAGACCTTCGTTCATCTTCGGAACACAAAGTAAGATATTTTTGATGTAATCTGAGAGCTGTCTGACCCTGCATAGACAGCAACGCAACTGAAATGTTCCCAAGTCCAGAAACGTAGCAAGGAGATCTGTAAAATAATCCATGTGACATCAGGGGTTCAACCGTAATTTTACAAAGCTATGAGAATACTTTTTGTGCGCAAAAGAAAAAAAAAAGATTTTATTCAACAATTCGTCTTTTTCTCGTCACACTGTAGCGCCATTTTGGAGAGTATCAGCTGGACGTAAACAGCGAATGCTGTTCTGTGTCAGCTGTGTCACACAGATACGCTGTTTTCGTTCAGATCAAATCACAGCAACGTAGGAAACAGATCCGGCGTGACGCAGCTGACACAGAACAGCATACGCTGGTTACGCCCAGTGGATATTCTCCAAAATGGTGCTACAGGGTGATGCGGAGGAGACGAATTGTTGAATAAAGTCTTTATTTTTTTTTTCTTTTGCACACAAAAGTGATTCTCGTAGCTTCGTAAAATTATGGTTGAACCCCTGATGTCACATGGATTATTTTACAGATCTCCTTGCTACGTTTCTGGACTTGGGATCGTTTCAGTTGCATTGCTGTCTATGCATGGCCAGACAGCTGTCAGATTCCATCAGAAATATCTTAATTTGTGTTCCGAAGATGAACGAAGGTCTTACGTGTTTGAAACGACATGAGGGTGAGTAATTAATGACAGAATTTTCATTTTTGGGTGAACTAACCCTTTAATGACAAATCCTGCCTTAGCAACTGTTGTTGTTGCCCGCTATTTTCTCAGACAATTTTTTTTATATATTTAAATAATGAGAAGTGTATGCCTTTGTAGTGTCAATAGTGACTAAAAAGTTCACAGTACCATCGTGAATACGTTGGAGAAATGTTCGAAACAATTCTGTTCACCATAGCGAATTTTCAGAAAAGGTCTATTGCTTGAAGCACCACTAATACAGAAGTGACTTTTAAACCAAACAGCATTCTATTGGTCAACGTGGCAGTTTCCCATTTTGCGGGAAAAAACTTGAACCCGATGCGAAATCTGTGTGGGGAAATGTTTCACCCTTAACCAAAATTCTTGATTATGCAGATTCCTACTGGAAATTCATCAGATTTCACAGGTGACATTTCACCAGTAAATGTGTTACACTTTTTCACACTTTACACTTCTTCCGATTTAAACTCTCAAAACCATGTTACTGTGTAATTTAATATGTTCTTTAATGACATAATTAGATAAAACTTTGCAATGTCACCTATTACAGCTTATGCTAGAATTGTATCTAATAGTATGAATTACTTGCTAAATAGCATTTTCTAATTGAAAGATATACATAATTTAACAGATTCTTGATTTTGATGTTTTCTTTGTCCTATCAGTCAACTAATCCAACAGATGGCCACTCAGCTCTTGGTAAGGTCTGGATGACCTCAAAATGTATGTCAAGTATCTGGATCAGAGTTCTTCGAGAAAAACAGACAGCAGCATTCCAAAGGTTACAAAAATTGTAGGAGGTCTCTTTTCATCAAAGAAGTCATGCTTCCACTGCAAATATAATCAAGTGAACACGACCCTCGTCACCAACAGTCATAGATCGAATTGCGATTCTTCCAACAGGTGCATCTCCAAAGCGCACCCTGGGATCTCTAATTGATGGCTCTCACGATATCAAAGAGAGGACAAATAGTAGCTCAGGGCATTTCGCTGGAATTGATAGATCCGCGGGGTGGTAGAGGAAGGGTTTGAGGGTCAGTGTCAGGATGCATCCGAGGCCTTCATTATGCCAATGAAAGGGGCTGTGTTCGAGGCCTAGTTTGTGTAGACCCTGTGGGGGAGAAGATGCATAGGAGGTTGGTTGCAGGGTGTGAATGGGACAGCTGCGTCGGGGAGGATTGGAGGTCCCTTTGTGTCCTGCCAATAAAAATCTGCGACCAATTATCTGTGTCTGTCCCTCAAGTGGAATTCCAGGACACTTTTTAAAAGCACTTCGATTGGGGGGGAGGTGGAGATTTTGGCATCAGGAAAGCACAGATGGTGGGATTTCTTGGGTTGTGAAGCCCCCCTTTTGTTTAACACCTTTCCCCTATTGTGCCTTGATGGAAAGTTTGTTGCATTGGTCGAATTCAAGTTTACTGGAATGCAAGTTGTCTGCTGTCATGTCTTAAATTTAGTTTTTGACATAAACACAATCTCTGACAGCCATGTTTTAGGGCCAAGTTAAAAAGTCGCAATGTTAAAATGATCTCATAATAGACCTTTTTCCGTGAATAAAATGTTAGAATTACAAGATTAAATGTTATATTATTACGAGAATAATGTCAAAATTGCGATATTGAAGTAGAATTAATTCTCACAATGCAATGACTTTATACTTGATATCATAGTTGTTGTTTTCACAATTCAGTTCAATTTTAACGTGACACTAAAATGTTTTACTAATTCTATATTATGTTGTAGCTTAACAATTTTTTTAGGTACATATAAAAACTACCTGACTAATATCACTACTTTAATGTACTTTCATTTACTATTGATTCAGGTCATTTTAGTGGTGGTAGTAACTAAAGTGTTCAAAATAACTTTGAATAAGTTGTAGAAAGATTCGGAACAGTTCCATTCTCTTACACTAATGTGATAATTTGTAATTTCTTTCAAATTAAGCTTCTCTCTTTTCAGTTGACTGTAACGTATTTGGATTTATACTGATTTACAGTCTCTGCAGTTTTTCTCTTTATGACATTTTCACGTATTCTTGAGATCATAGAGGTTTTGTTGTTTGTTTATTTTAATTTGGCACTAAAAAGTTAACTAATTCTATATTATATTCTAGCTTGTGAGTTCAGTTAGGGATTGCCAATATTGATTAATCAACCAATCAGTCTTAAAGAAGCACTGTATGATTAGGCTGGTTTGGATGTGATGCTTTACATTATACATGTTCAATAAGTGTCCACCAGAGTTTATAGAATCCAAAATGCAGTTACTAACAATTCAGACTGAAGTAAAGTGTGCATTGTGAAAGTGAGTAAATGAAGAAAGTGGTTGCTAAAACCCATGTGCTAGGCATTAAATGTTAATTGCTGCTAAATTGCCAGTGTTTAGTACAGCCTTGTTAAGTATACTTTACTTTTTCCAATGAAATTTTTCATCTTTGACAGGTGAAATGGGCTTCATTGTAATTCCTCTGGAAATTGCCTCAAATTTGTTGTTTTTTTCCTTTGCAAAGATTCCATTTGTTGATATTATTAAAATAGTGTCAGAATCTATTTTAATTTACTGTATCTTCTGGATTATCACAAATAGTTTCTTAAGCACTTAAATGCATTTTAAGCACCAGCTAAATAAAGTTGTACAGCTTTAACTGCCACAAAACAACCTCCCTCTCAGTAATGATGGGTAAATAAACAAATAAAAAAAGACCAGCATGCATTTCTTTAATCCCCTCTAACATTGTGAATCTTATTTCCAGACTGTGATCCAGGGCTAATTGGAGGACTTTGGGTAAGGTATGTTGTGTGGGACCTTTGACCTGGTGGGGGTGGGGACTATTATTGAATAGGTATAGAATGACTGAGTCTCCGGTGACCCCGCTCCGACCTTTTCCCTTCGGTCCCACATGGTTGCCAATAGTGACGGCTCCGGTTGATCTTCACCTGTCAAAGCAAGACTTTGACTAAAGACTTGCAGCTTGGGAGGAGGAAACCAAAACAAAAAAGGAGGGAAAGAAAAAACAATGCATATAAACTGGCCTCTCACTGGCATGGCTTTTCAAAACAGAAATGCATGACTGGCCATCAGAGGTGAAACACATTCATTAGACGTGTATTTTCATGCCTGTTCACTTTCGATACAGTTATTTTTGCGTATTTTGTTTTTAAGCTGCTGTGTCATCTCCTTTTGAGTTATAAAATACATGTTCTGCATCAGCAGGTGTGTATAGTCGATAAAAGGCCGACTGCCAGCAGCCAAGGTGGCGAGCCTCAGCACTGTTTGGTGTTGTAACGGTATGGCATGTCTTTCACTAGCTTCTAGCGTGTTTTTCAAAGGCCTTTTCTTTGAAAACACGGGCAGTTGAATGATGACTTGTGTTCTTTCAACGCTAAACGGAGCTTCCTCTCACCTCTTGGATTTCATGACACTTTTTGTTCTCAAACTAGAATGCGTTTGAAAGGCAACAAAATGGCTAATTATCTCTTAGTAATTCTGTATTTATAAGTGCTAGTTCTCCCCAAAAAATTCAAGTGTAATGATGGAGTATGAAAAGTTTGTTCCAATGGTCTGTATTTAAAAAATCCTCTATGTTCATTTTTGTTTAGCAGGTCAATGATGTAAAAGAGTGTCTGTGATAACAAAAATGAAGGAACATCTAGTTTAAAAAACCGTGGCAAGTTGTGGTTTTGAGAAACCTTTATTCTAAGAAAAGTTTTAATGTAGTTCCAAAAATGTCATGTGGTATAACCATCAAGTAAAAAAAAGAAAAATCTTGAATTCACATGAGCATGCACATTTTAATCATTAAAAAAAAAACAAATACGTATTTCAATATAAAACATTATTTAACATCATGAATTATTAATTCATAATTAGCATTGTTTTTTGGAGGGGATGTACTACTTGACATTTTACAGCTAACATTGATTTGTCATAAAAAGGTCAAACTATCTGATATTTTAAGACTTATTGATGTTGACACACAATCATGAGGGTCCTCTGTGTGATGTCATTTCCGTTTATTTTATTTATTTATATATTTTTGGTTGCACCACATGTTTTTGCCCACAAAAGAATTAATTTTGCCCTGACAGTTTCAACTTTCAATGTCTAATAAAATATTAAAATAAATTCATAAATGAAAATTGCAATGAAACTATGGAAATAGCTCAGCGAATGCCATAGAAGAACCATTTTGATTCCCCAAAGAACCTATTAGTAAACAGTTCTTGAAATAACCTTTTTTTTTCTTAGTGTGAAGAACATTTTAATAATCTAAATAACCTTTTTTTCCACTATAAAGAACATGTGTGGAATGGAAAGATTCCATGGATGTTAAAGGTTCTTCATGGAACCGTCAATGCCAATAAAAAAACCTCTTTTTAAGAGTGTATAATGGGAAATTGGTTTTGTCCATCAGCTGTAGATTGGAATTTGAAGAGTGGGTGTTGCACTAAAAAAATGAATGTGAGCTTGCAGTCGATTATGGAGGGGAGGGATTTAAACAAACGAAATGATTGAAGTTAAACGACTGGATGTTAAAGGTTCTTCATGGAACCGTCAATGCCAATAAAAAAAACTCTTTTTAAGAGTGTATAATGGGAAATTGGTTTTGTCCATCAGCTGTAGATTGGAATTTGAAGAGTGGGTGTTGCACTAAAAAAAATGAATGTGAGCTTGCAGTCGATTATGGAGGGGAGGGATTTAAACAAACTAAATGATTGAAGTTAAACGAATTCACCGAAAGATTGAGTTTTGACATTTTGATTAAACATTTAAAAAAATGAAACCAATACATGGATGAATCGTTCACAATAAGATGGATAACATGCATTTACAAAAATAGATGGGTGAAGAGTGGATTTGAATTTCATGCCAACTTTAAAAGAATGTTTAGAAGAGGTGTATTCAAGTCATCGTTTGTATGAATGCTTTTTAAATGCATTTTTAATAAATCATAAAACATCACATCAGTGACCCCAGTTCTCTCAGAACGCTTGGAAAGTGTGGCTTATTGGACTTGAGAGCAAAAAAGGATGCTAACGAGCTCAGTCTTTCAGATATCACAAGTGGCCTCCTTGTAAAAAGCCAATAATCCTTACAGTTCTGGTTGAGTAGCTTAAGACCCCCCTTGATCTTTGGGAGGATGGGAGTCAAACATTCCAATCCCGGTGATCCCCTTCGGCGATCTCTGTTGGTGTAAAAGACAAATTGGGCCCAGATCCTTTTCCCCGGGAGTTTTATTTGCATTAAAAAGAGGTTATGAAAATAACTTTCTGTCTTGCCTTTGTCGAAGTTGAGGGGGCTGGGCTTGAGGAAGCTGGGGGGAGTCTACGTCTGGAGTAGAAGGATTGTGTGAGTCTTTTTGACAAGAAGCTGGCGATTCTTCTCATCTTGTTTGTTTCGCCAGACCTCAACAATTCCATCTGTTCATATATGCAGTCTATAAGGGGCGTCAGGAATGGAGGGGGCTACCTGTTAACAGTTGTGCTTTTATTCCAGGCACCCCAGGGAGGCAGCAGGCATGGTTCGCTGCTGCTTAAAGACTTGGCCGTGGTGCCAGAGACACATCTGGTCCGTTTGAGCCGTGCAGATTCTACTTGGAACCATCTCCATCTCAATGAACCGTCTGAAAGAATATGGCGCATGTAATAATGATCTCTTTTTCTTCAAATGGTCTCATCGTCAGAGCATTTGGACCGAGATGAGGCAGTGTCAACAGGAATATAATCTGGAACGAATTGAGCAAATTGTGACTCTGACTGGCAAATCTCAAGTTCCCAGTGTCTTTTCATGTAAACTGGCTGAAATACTGTGAAAGTTCTCAGCATGTACATGGCAAAAATCTAATGTCTTCAGAGACAAATTGAAGGGCCATTATCAGCCATTGTTTTTCCTGTTCTAAAGGCCATCTTAAAACAATTAATTCCCATGGCATCTATCGATCGATCGATCTATCTATCTATCTATCTATCTATCTATCTATCTATCTATCTACAGTATCTATCTGTTTAATCATTTGAAGTAGATCAAAAAAGTTTATCAAAGTTGTCCTAAGACAAGAACAGGTATTGTTTCGGTTTTAGGACTACATTGATGAAAGGTTTTGATCCACTTCAAATGTTGACTAGTGTGTGTATGTGTATATATATATATATATACAGTATATATATATTTTTTTTTTTTCAGCAGTGCTAATATTTCATTACATGGCAGTAAATGCTTTACCAGTCTCTGATTCCTTTTTCCAGGGCTCTTTAGAGTGTGAAATTGATTACTTTTTCTCCATCTTTGACGTCTCAGCTCAGGATAGTGGCTAGTGAAGGGTTTGGGGCCCTGCAGATTCTTTTGGTGCAATCCATTCATTTAAATTTAACCAAGGAGGAGTATTGAAGGATTGGTTTGGCTGATGGACCTCTTCCTAACAACTTTCAAAAGGTCATATTTTGGTTAGACAAAGTCTTACTAGCCAAAACATATACAATGATCTCTTGGTTGCACAGCTGAGCCATCACCGCATCTTTCAACAAGTACATGCCAAACCAGATTTTTGCCAAGAGTGGCGTTTTTATGTTACAATATGTGACACTGCCTGTGAAAACCCAGCTAAAGTAATTTTTTGTGATTTACTGGTCTCTACATAAATTCATCCTTCATAAAGATGTAGAACATTCTGTGAAAATATAGCCTTTATATCTTTAATATTGACTGAGTAAGGCCATGTCAAAAATTTAAATCATAGTGAAATTAATGGTTGAAATTAGAATTGAAATTTAATTCTAGATTCTAAATCTAATTGAAATTAGATTTTGAGACTTTACACTCTTAAAAATAAAGGTGCTTCACGATGCCATAGAAGAACCTTTTTGTCTAAATGGTTCCATAAAGAACCTTTAATATCTGAAAAACCTTTCTGTTTCACAAATGGTTCTTTGTGGCGAAAGAAGGTTCTTCAGATTATAAAAAGGTAAGGAAGAGATGGTTCTTTAATGAACCTTTGACTGAATGGTTCTTTGTGGAACCAAAAATGGTTCTTCTATGGCATCGCTTGAAGAACCTTTTGAAGCACCTTTATTTTTAAGAGTGTACCCTGGATTTCACAGGCAGGGTCACATATTTTATGACCATGTGACTGTTGTTTTTTTAGGCAACATGATGAAGCACATGCTCACATGCACCAAGAAGGTGCAACCTGATGTTCACGGACCTGTTCTAGTGCTGATGGAAGAACTGCGCTGTGACGCACACAAGATCTTGCGGTTGTTGCTTAAGAAGGAGACACAGTTCCATGTGGCCCTGGAGAGCCATGAAGCCGGATTTGCGCCATTCCTGGTCCAGTCCAGACAGAAGGGCCTGTCTGGAATGCAATGTGTTGGCCATCTGCTGATGGATGTTCACAGCCGCTCTCCAAAGACCAAACACTCGCCTGAGAAAGTCCACATCAGAACACCGGATGGTGGCAGCTGCCCAATTTTGTCATCTCCTTGCCATACATCTGAGAGCATAAAATGTGGAAACTCATTCTTTGGTTGATTTATTGATTTAGTAATCAGTCCGAACCAACTGCTCGCATGAAAACTAGGTCATGCCGAAAGCCAAGGACACAACAGTGACAGTTTTGTCTGTGAATAAGGTTGCTCTAAGAAATATGCGACTTTTATCAACACCGAGTTCATCGGGACACGCTCGGGTGACGGAATGAGGATGGAAGAAGATGAAAGACGCTTTCTCTCTGATCCTTTGGTTCGCTCTTATTGCCTCCTCAGCGTTCTCCTGAGATGAGGGTTATGGACTACAGAGAGGTTGAATTTGGCTGCACTCCAGCCACATCTGCTGTACTGCTGTTGCACTTCTCTCTCTTGTATTTTTACACTTACCGCTCTCGTTTTTTGCAGCGTGTGCACACTCTTTTTCAGGCTTTAGCAAGACACTAATGACACGTTGCCTATGGATTAGAATTGAACCATGGCGTTCCTTTATTTGCTGATTCAGTTAGGTAGATGGCAGGATAAAAATGGTAAACCTAATAAGTTTGAGAATGCTTTATGGATGTAGTTTTATTTGTTTTTTTCACTTCTTATATTTCTGTCTTTGAAGCTGTAAGCCAACACTACTTTACTTTCCACTTTTTTTAAGACTAACATATCACTTTTTAAAAACAAAATTTTTGTACATTTCAGAACAGCAATCACTCAGCTTTTCCTGTCTTCTCTCTAATGTCGATATCAATAATCCCAATTATGCCCAGATTTTACCCAGAGATGTTGTAATTTAAAATAAATTGGCCACATCCCATAGGAAGTTAAATTGAAATGACAGGAAGTAAAATGTATTGCAACAAAACAAAAATAATTACTTAACTAATTTTGACTTTTTTGACAAATAACAAATTAATTGTAAAATTTTTCCTTATATGTAGAATGAATTTTCTCAATTGATTTGACATATTTCTCTACAATATGTATAATTCGCTATACTATGACCAGTAATTTAGACATACAGCATTACAAAAAGTCCATATCTTTTCAGAAAACTTTATGAAAATATTGACATTAAATTTAGAATTTCAAATGTCATCATATTTGCTCCCTCAAATACCTAAAAATGTCAAATGATGTATTTTAAAAAATTTTGTTTAATTTTTATTTATTAAATATCCAAATATAAATGTGTTCACAAAATAATAATAATAATATTTTTGTTTAAAATGTTTCTTTTTTTTAAGATAACTTCATGAAAATATTGACATTAAATGTAGAATTTCAAATGTCATTATGTTTGCTCCTTCAAATACCTGAAAAAGAAATTAATTTAAAATGATTTTTTGTTTAAATTGTATTTATTATTTATACAAATATTAATGTGTTCACAAAATAAATGCTAAAATATAATAATAATAATAATTTATAAAAAAAAAAATTCAGATAACTTAAATTTAGATTCTCAAATGGCATCGTGTTTGCTACCTACAGTATATAAACTTCTGATGCAAAACCCTTTAAGTCCGTCTAAGATTTTTCTTTTCTATGAGCCTTTTTTATCAGGATCCTATATAAATAACACTGAACAGTTTTGAAAATAAGCCATTCAATTACTGAATAACCTTTTTTTTTTTGCCATTAAAGTGAAATTACTGAACCTAAACATAGGAGCCTTCATATAGATGATGGTTACAGGTGGACATTTAAATTTCACAAGCTAATTGACAACCAACCAACATATAAAGATACACCTTAATTAAGGTATAAATACCTATAGAGAGTTCAGCAGCTCCATGTGGATGTTCATATTCTGGAAAGAGAGGATGAATAACAAGGACACACTGAACAGAGGGAGGTGTGTGTATGTCTGTCTGTCGGGAAGAGAACTATAGCTGGGAAAAGGAGAGTAAAAACAAGGCCCTGTCAATTAGTTGCATCTAATCAGTGACTGTTTAATAAGACACATCTCTCTCTCCCTCCAGCACTGTGCTTGAACCTGCCCTGGATGCCAGCAGCAGACAATTATAAACCTTGTGAGTGCTCACTGTACAGAGAGGGGGGACGGACGGAGTCGTGCACTGAACTCCTGACCCTCTTCACACACCAAGCGTCTGTTGTGGACTCCGGGAGGTACAAGATGGGTCACAGCAAGCTGTGAAGGGGAGAACGGAGGTGGGGTAGATTGGGGCATTGGAGGGGGTGGATGGAGGAGAACAGTAGCTACTGTGTAGAGAGATTACCCTGCTACCGTGAAAGCTAAAGCCGCAGCTGAGGTGGAGTGTATATATGCCATATCATTGGTAAACAAGTTAGTGATCAGATTGTTTATGTTCTGCGATTGTTATTTGCAGTACTTTAGGTTCCTCTTATTAAAAGAATAATTGACCCAAAAGGGGGTATTACTGATGTATTTTGTATCGTAAAATAAAACATGAAAAGAGCTTGTGTGAACCACAAACCTTGTTTTAAGCATTTAATTACAACCCTATTAAATTAAAAACCTATTGACTTCAGGACAATGGAATTGGAAATGCTAAAATGCTAATTTCTGGATTTTGGCATACATAAATAGGTCATCCCCGCAGCACTATATAGTTGTTATTTTAATTTTCTTCATGAAGATGCCCATTTTTGGCCCATCCTGTCGCCCCGTCCTAAATTCTTATTGTTATATATTAGCAAATATGCACATTATAATGAAGACAAAATACATGTCGATCCAAATTCGTAGGACTTTCTTTCTACAATGAAACATAAGAGATATTTTGAAGAACATTGGTAACCAAACAACATGGGTGCTCACTGAACACGGGGCATTTACACGACACCATTTTCAACTAAAAATGGAAAACGTTTTATGCATTTTGGCCATTCTTTTACACAACAACACCGTTTTGGGGGCCAGAAAACGCAAACTTTTGAAAACAGGTTTCAAAGTGCAAGGTTTTGAAAACGATAGGCTACTGTAATCATCTCCGTGTTGACTACAAAAAGGCAAATGTGTGAAAACGGTGACATCATGCGAGTGTGTATAACGTGTTGTATGCGTGTAGTGTTTCCTTACAAGGTGACATCGCTAACTACTGGCCAGGCATGTATAATACAGCGTTTTAGTAATTTTTACGTAACGATGATCATTTTGACAACATTGTCGTCTGTACGCAAAACTTTTTTTTAAAAACGCAATGAAAAATCCTTTCTGTTTTCAGTACATCATTGTTGTGTAAATGTACCTTGAGACATTTTTCAAAATATCTTAATTTTGGGGTACACTATCCCTATAATAAGTGAACTCCGCATGGAAGTGCTTTTTAATGTTTTGTTATGCTCAGGGCAATATTAAAATGTTTTATAAAAAGTGGATATTTATGGAAACATCTGCATTAAAAGGTCACTAAGCTTATTTATGACACTATTTTTGGTAATCAACAACATGTTAGAGCTTAACGTATATATTGTCGGTTTTACTGTTTTTTGTTTTATGTGGTTTTACTCCCACAAAGTTCACATAATTATCTCGCAAATCATCATAAATCAGTTCACAGCTGCTCTTTGTACAAGTCCAAAGCCAATGGCAGTGGATGTCTAAACAATTTCAGGGTCATCTTTAGGAAAAAAACAGGTTGCCTGTGAAAGGTTCGAGTGTGTGTGTGTGGGGGGGTCACAGTGCCTTCATGCATAAATGTATGAATACATGCGGTCAGAATTCACGGAACAAGATGTGAATAAGATACCAAATTGGTAGATCCTGTGCAATTGCTTTTTATGCTGTCGTTTGCATACACTTTGAAATTCGTCTTCTGGGGGAATCGCTCCCAGATGTTGAATATTTTCGTTAATCATTTCCATTGGTCCGCTCTCGTGCTGTGTGAGGTGACACGCCGTCTTCAACCGACCATCTCTTTGTTTGTCTCTAAGACATATGTGAAGATTAAGCTATGTATAACTATTCCAGATATAAAATATTTAGAATACTTTGATACATTGGTTATGTATAAAGTGAGTAAATGTAAATTAGCGACCTATTCTTGACAGTCTTCATGAGCTCTTTCTTCTCTGCCTGACCTTCACATCATCCTTTTATACTGTCTCATGATTCACTGCACCAAACAACACTTGTCAACCAACCTCTTTCTCTGTCTGTAGCTTTGTCTTTCTCTCAGCCTCTTTCTATCTTCTCCTCACCTTCCTGGAGAGGTCAGCTAGGCCCCAGACAGGCAGACACAGCGCTTCACACGACACACACTTGGGAAATTCCACCACGGCACAAAAACAGATGCAAGAGGAGGGGAAAATGCACATTTTGTCTCGCTGTAGCCAGCAGTGAAGACCTAGTTGTCCCTGTCATATGTTAAAAATACTTATTTCTACTAGTTTTAAAAATATAGAGCATATAATGAGGTTTACATTTATTCACTGAGCAGAAGCTTTCAAGTTTAATATTTTAACAGTGTGAGTATCTCATGTGAAAGTCCTACAGTCTTTGGTGTTCTGCAAGATATATTCACCTGATAAAGTCTAACCATTTTTGTCATGATCACAATTACAGACTCTGCAGTTCACTGTCATCAGCAAAAAATGTCATGCGTTTAGAACCAAGACTAGACAAGGTTAATTTGAGGTCACATTTCCCTTTTATACTGTGATCTTCACCGATGATCAACTGATCCCACATTGACTGTGAAGATGTGGGCATGTTCAAGGGTTTAACCCCATTTGCCCTCTCTTTTATTTAGCCTGCTGATTTATGAGACCAGGCAAAGAAGAGAAACAGCCGTGTCACTGACATACGGTCAACAAAATGACCAAAACCAGCATGGTGACGCCCACTGAAGCCTGTAAAAAGATACACCTTAATTAAAGCCTATGTGAAGCCTATGTGCTGAGCATGTGTGTGTGCTTTATGTATTTGCTATCATTGCTGTGGTTGCTAGGGTGCTCAATGTTACTTTGTAAAAAAAATAATATATATATTTAATTCCACTACCCTGTTTCTCGCAAAAAAACAAAAAAAAAAACGAAACATCTGTTTATTATAATCTTTCTGCAGTTTTGTCATCTTCCACTTTAAATGCTCAAACCCTTTAAAGTCGGGTGGATTCTGATTGGCTGTCAGTAGCCCCTTTCACACAGTAATACCAGTAAATTGTCATAAAAGTACCGGAACAACGAGCTGTTCACCCAGGCAATGATGTTCCATCTTTTTACCAGTAAAGCACCATTCACACATCACTTTCAAAACTTCTGTGACATCATTAATCAGAAATGCCCAGAGACTTTTGGCCCTGGCCCAAAGGCCACCCTAAACCCTCACGGTCATCCTCTAAGTCTGCACTTTCATGACGTAATGCCACTTTGACTGCCGGGTAGAAGTCGGCTGCGTAGCTTGCATGCTCAGCAGAAGAGCTCATCGAGGGCACATATAGGGGGCACACGAGAGCACCCTTCTGAAAGCTAAAATGACGAATGGGACTCATGGATTTAACAGACATGCGCATGCAGCAGCCATTGTAAGTCCTTAAGACCGAAAAGTGCACATGAAGTGTGCCATTTTGGACAGGGCCATAGACGACTTCCAACCGAACTACACAGCTCTGTGTAAATGCGTCATCTGCATCAGAATGTTATGATTGGCCCAGAGTAAACGTCTTACGTCAGCACGTTCTGAACTCATATGTGCTCATATACCGGTAATCTCGGGTGTGTCTCAATCAGCTCCCTAGCTCAATAGTCAGGGCACTGATCAGGGAGTCGGCCATTGTAAGGGCTGTCTCAATCGCAAAATCCTTCCAGTGCACTGGAACGTTCGTAATATTACAACAAATTTACCGGTATTTTTGAAAAGGTCCTGTTCACACATAATCTCTTAATGGTAATTTACTGGTAATTTACCGGTAAAGACAGTATGTGTGAAAGGGACTATTGTTTTTATTGTTCATCCACTCGAAAAACATTTTGAAAGCGATTTCAAGGATATCAATACTCTGTCATTATCATCATGGTTGTGGTGTAGACTCCGCTATTCTCTTGAATTAAAATTATTTTAAAAACTTATTGTGACGAGTGGGGCGAGGCCGAGAGCCGTGGGAATGGAGCGAGGCCAGTGGAGTTAATGATAATGAGCGACACCTGCACCACTCACCGGTCTTGAGTCCCACGGAGGAGCTCCGGAAGGATAAAAGGAGGAGTAGTGAAGGACGAGAGAGGATCAGGCCTGGACTTTATGTTGTGTTTTGTGTGCGGCAGTCGTCTGCGAGGGGCTGCCGCCTTACTTTCATTTTGTGTTTGTTTATTTTATTATTAAAGTCTTTAAATGTTCGCCGGTTCACGCCTCCTTCTTCCCGATCTGCAATGTTGTTACACTTATCTTCATAGTTATCGTTAACACCTTGGTTTATACTGGACATCCGTTTAGTCAGTTCACCCCCTTAGTGATTGGGTTGTGTTCAAATCCAAAATGCTTACCAAACACCTAACTAAAGGAAGTCCTTTAACCAATCACCCCACCGCAATGGCAACCCCTACCCTTCCCCTCTCTTCTGCTCCAAACGAAATTCTTTGGAAAGTCATCTTATATCACCCTTTGAACGTGCATTGAACTGTAAAACCACCCCATTGGAAACAAAATAAAGGGATTGAGGATGGGAGGAGAGGGGCGAAGGAGGAGAATTATAATTCTTTGCAGGCCTTCGGTATTAACCCAAACACCATTGCTGTCAGCGGCTCCGGGAGGGAAGCGCAGGGGCCAAACATTCAGTGTTAATTGGCACTTTGTAAGCTCCGAGCCTTCCCTTTGTGAAAGGCGGAGGGGATAGGAGGTGTGGGGGGAAAAGAGAGAGAGATAGAGAGAGAAAGCCAGTTCTTGTTCTTGCTGGGCCTTGTTGAGGGTATTTACGGTTCACTTCTTATCCTTTGTTAATTGATCTTTCTCCTTTATGGAGAAAAAGAGACAGGGAGAGAAAGAAGAATTCATCTAGCCCCCCAAAACAGAAGGGAAAGAGAAGGGCTAGGGTATAAAAAAGATGCGTAATTGTGCATGGGACTTCATTAAGCTCAGAAACAGGGCGGAAACATGTCGAAATAATGCCTACAAACACATTCAGACTCACGGCAGATGCCCCCTAATTATTTAATCAATACATCACCACAAATACAAGCCAACAGACAGCCAAACAAATGATTCATGTAGCAAGCAGGAAAAAAACAACAAATAAACCCAAATATCCTTTCGTTGTTCGTCACATCCAATGAAGTACAATCACTGCCCGGAAACTCACCCAGAACACCTAAAATCTGTAAAAAAAAAAAATCTGTTTTGTAAACTAGATGAACTGATTCACTGAAAAGGTTTAACTCATAAGAGCAATTTTTCACAAATCAGATGTTGTGTCTAGATAGATAGATAGGTAAATAGATGGATGGATGGATGGATGGATGAATAGACAATTAATGCCTCATTCAGAATGTTTTTTTGAACTGGATCAAATGATTCTTTGAAAAGACTCATTACAATAATTATTTTACAAATAAGTCGTTGCTACATCTGTCTAGATAGATAAAGAATAGATATGAATACAGTGAGTTGACCTCGATAATGATGAATCAATCTAACTTGTCAACATAACTTTCAGACTGCTTTGGTGAACTAGACCAACTGATTCACTAAAAAGATTTGACTCTTAAGAACAATTCTTTCATGAATCGGATATTCTGTCTCTGTCTGTCTGTCTGTCTGTCTGGATAGATAGATAGATAGATAGATAGATAGATAGATAGATAGATAGATAGATCATAACTTTAATTGCTACTAGTGCAGAAATTAAGAAGCACAGTCACACACACACACACTCACACACACCCACCCCTAGTGTGTTTGGATCTGGGTGAAGCGTCCTAATTAGAAGGAGGGAGGTAAAGGGCTGCGACTTTGGTTCGCTTCACAGCTCTTGTGGCCTCCTCCTCCCTTCTGCTGAGTGTGTAAACAATAACAGTGGCCGCTCTGAAAGGACACAGGTGTCAACCATTGTGTGCTTTTTGAAAAGCATGGAGAGAGGGAAGTTAGGAGGCTAGAGGGTGGGCTAACACACCCTTTTCATCTAACTGCAAACACCCCCTCCAGCGTCTCATCGCTTGACTAGTACTGTCTCACATCCAGTGAACAGGACATCTGGGTCCAGAACAACAGTGGTTCTGTTTCTAGATTCTGCTAATTGGGAATATTGGGTGTCTTTTTAGGGGGTCTTTTCTATATTGCCTAAAAGATCCAGGTTTTGACTTTGTTTTCCTGTTTTCATACTTAATGTTCGAATAATGATCGAAAAGTAGTTTGACCAATAACGTGCAGGCATTGTACATTATCGACCAATCGTGGCACGTGAGAAGGTGTGATCATGGTACTTTGATGTCATAACACCGATCGGGCTGCGCAGCGTAAACAAAGCCAAAACCTGGATATTTTAGGTAATATAGAAATCCTCTCCAGGATGTGTCCGGGAAAAAGGTATGGTCACCCTTTTCAAAGTGTAACTTTTTTCTTAAGATTTTAGTTTAAAGATGTTTGGATAATATGGAAATATGTTTTTGTCTAACAAATCTGACTAGATCAAAAACCTAGTTAGATGGTGTGTTGAATCGAGAATGGTTTCATTTGTGAATGAATCATTAACATACTGTTCAGATTGTTTTCATGAACTGGATCAAGTGATTAATTAAAAAGAAAATTCTTTCACAAATCAAACATAGATAGATAGATAGATAGATAGATAGATAGATAGATAGATAGATAGATAGATAGATAGATAGAGTTTATTCAGTTCATGTTCATGGTGATGCTGGAGAGGGTGGGGGATTTATTGCTCAGCATTAGGAGCTCTAATCTGTTGCAGGTGTTCCTGGCTGCTATCCCAGCCAGACGGGCCCGTTCCTTCCCCCTGGAGGCCCCATCATGAGAGTGTATGCGGGCATGTGTGGGTGTGTGTCTAAGAGAGAAGGGGAAAGTGTGAGTAAAAAGAGATAGGGTATGCGTAATGCATAAGGCAGTGCACGTTAAGCAGGAGGAGGTTCTGGCTTGGATTTCTCCTCTTAAACCCAGTCAAGTACATGAGAATTGATACAGCCTGGCGTAATTTCAGTTCATGTAGCTCTTCTGTGAATTCAGTATGACCCACCCATGATAATTGCAGGGAATTAATGTGGAATATCTCTCTAATGAAGGACTCACTCAGAAGTGAAAAGTCTTAAGCTTGGCGGTCATATAATCAAACCACCTACTGGTCAAACTTTTGAGACGGTGAAAGGGGAACACGTGCACGCACTAGTTTGTTGTCGCTATTATTAAGATACTGCTGCCCTCTTCCGGACATATTGTGTTACAACATCCAAATGTATTCTGTTTGGTGCAAATAGCAATATTTTTTAGAGGTTTAACTTAACTCAGGGTTGTGATTATACCCTCAAAAGTGTGATAGTAGTCTGTAAATCAGCACAGATTTTGTGTTCTTAAGATAGTACCTGATTAGCGCATGTGTAAACCATCAAAATGTCTTGAAACCTCTCATTATCTAATTATGTACGCTGTGAATGTTAGTTTTTATCAGCAATAAAACTCAAGCGGCAAGCTTTTAGTGGAACGTCTTTATTGTTGAGTCTGATACAACGGGTCGCGTAGAAATATCGCTAGTGTAAGCTATAACATGAGGTAAGAGTGATTTCCCTGTTGAAAAAACCAGCATATGCTGGTTAGGTATGTTTGGACGCTGGGATGCTGGTTTAAGCTGGTCCTTTGCTGGTTTAAGCTGGTCCTTTGCTGGTTTATGCTGGTCCTTTGCTGGTTTAAGATGGTCCTTTGCTGGTTTAAGATGGACATTTAGCTGGTTTATGCTGGTCCTTTGCCAGCACATGATCAGCATAAACCAGCAAAGGACCATCTTAAACCAGCAAAGGACCAGTTTAAACCAGCATCCCAGCGTCAAAACATACCTAACCAGCATATGCTGTTTTTTTCAACAGGGTTACTGAGGTAAAGTAGTTTAGACTATGCAGACAAAACATCTGTCGTTTTAAATCCTGAATAATTACATGAAATATGGTTTTAACAGACTTTACAAACAGTAAAAAAAAGTGATTGTAGTTTGTGAACATATTCAAATACAGTGTTTAAACTCTTTAAATCTCCACATCAGCAATATGTTCTTGATAAATTACTACAAATCACCTTAATCATAAAGTGTTTCTCAGCAGGTTGAATGTTATTTCATTATAAAGCTTTATTCTTGGTCTTCAACAACAGGGAGAAGAACTCTCATCACCCTCATGAGCACCAGGGCTTGGTGTGTCAGAGCACATGCGTTAACCGCTAATGCTCTGCTCAACACATAGACTCCCATTAAACTCAGCTTCCAGTAACTGGTTCCTTATTAACTTGTGGATTATATGTGTAGGAGTTTTGAATTGTCTGGTCCCTCAAGTATGGGAACCAATCCCTGAAGAGACAGGCGTAGAATGTGTACCAGGGGTAAAAGGCCTCAGACTGGCGAGATGCTCCAGCTTCGATAATGTGCCAGGCGGCTTCGTCTGCAGGGTAGGCGCTCATGTTGATGTAACCTCTGCATTAAGCACATCAGAGATATGAAGAATGAGCCTTTTATCTGCAACTCGAGCGGTCATGAGTGATATGGAATGTTTGAGTTGCATAAGTGCAATTTATGACCACAAATTAGACTTTGTCTGCCCATATGTTCTTTAGTAACTAGTGCTGAGCTAGTACCACTAGACAAAAACTTAAACTTTACAGTATTGCATTTATCAGCATAAAGAACCAAAGATCTTGATGTTAGCCTGTTCTTACTTGATTTTCTCCATGGCGCTATCTGTGTCGATCAAGCCCAGTGTGCAGATGGTTATGGACACATTGCTTTTTTGCATTGCTAGCTCATGCTGAAGGCCTCCAAAGAAACCATTTAGTGCAAACTTAGTTGTGGCATACGGCAAAGCAAAGGGGCCACATATTTTTCCTGTGGAAAACAGTTGGGCGTTATTCCAGCATCTGTTTGTTTGTTAAACCAGCGACAATTGTGAGAAAGGTGTCAGATTTCAATCACCTAGCAGGGAGGAAACAACAACTATTGACCCTTTACTCTTTTCAAGGGTTGGCAATGCTTTTTGAGTCATCTCTGCATAACTGAGAAAATTCACCTATAGGAGAAATGAATGAATGACTAATCAATTATATATATTTGTTAGTTTTACACCATATATGGCATCAAAACTAGCAGGTATAGTTCACCCAAAAATTTGAATAAAGATGTCAAATCTTGATGTGTCATTTTTGAATATAGGCTACAAGTGTGCCTGAGATTTGAGAGCTACAGTGCTTTTGCACTCACCCATTCACTTTAACTGAATTAAAAAATAACAGTTTTGAAAGTAAGTGAGTAAATAATGACAGAATGTTGATTTTTGGGTGAAATAACCTTTTATGAAGTTGCTATTGTCAATACAAATCGTTTTCATTGTGATTTGGCACCTCTAGCAGCCATCGTGTGTGCTCCACATTTCCATCCCACATTCTGTATGGACTGGGCCCGATGTGGTTCAGAACCAGGTAATCCAGACCCCCAAGCTGTTCGATGGCGTACTGCACCACATGGTCAGCATCAGAGGGCTTTGCCATGTCCGCAGGGATGAACAATGCCCTTTGAGCCCCCATTTCCAAGCACTTGCTCACAACCTGAGTTGAGATGAATCAAATGAAGCAGTCATATATCCTTGAATCATGTAAATGATGAATGAAGGAAGAAAACTCAACTGACCTGTTCTAGGACATTTCCTCTCCTCGCTGTGATAACGAGTTGGGCTCCTAAACGGGCATAGTGATACGCCAACTGCTCACCGATGCCAGTACTGGCACCGGTCACCAGCACCCTGGCACCTTTCAAGGACTCTAAAAAAGACACAGTTCATAGTATGATGTTGACTATGAGGCCATTCACCCAGAACGCGAGACGCAGGCAGTCGAATGGGGAAAAAAGGTCTCGAGTTGAGCACCACATTTGCTGTATGCTGTATCATACCTGTATCATATGTATCATACCCCAAAAATCATGCGCATTGGTCAAAACATGTCTGTCTAGCACGTTAATGTAGAAAAACAATAGAATGTTGCATAAGATGCATATAAGGCACACAAAAAGGGAGACACTTTGGGAGTTTCAAAGTCGTCATTTGATTGGTTGAATTCTACAGGATTTCCAAGAGATGTGTGTGTCTTTAATGGTCTGCCCTGGAAACAAAGCCGTGACTACAAACCTCCTTGTGGAGGAAGAACGCCATTGTGTTTACAACTGTAACAATGAGTGCTTTTAGGATCAACTAAAGCTGGATTTTCAAAAGTATGTGAAGTTCACTGAATAGACTCTTGATGACTAAAGACAATGTTCTTGAATGGCTTATTGCATGCCAGTTTAGTTATTGTAGGGACACCGACTTACATTTTCATGTCACTAAACATGATGCTGAACAAAACAAACATTGCTTTACATGTCGTTCAGGTAGCCTCTTGGGCGATCCTTGGCCAATGAAAGCTGCTATGGAGTCCAGAACTTCTGTTGTTAGTCTGAACGTCTGGCTTTGCTAGACTACGCCCAGTGTAGACATTGTATACAAGATAGCCTATAGTTATTGCATAAAAGTGTCTCATAACGCTATAACGGTGTATTTAATGTTCATAAAGGTCAAATGACAAATCCTGCTTTTTAAGCTTTCTAGGGTTATCACAGTTTATCAGTTCGTGAAAAGATTTTATGTATGGCCTTTTCCCATTAGTCACATCCATTATGGGTAGAAAGTTATATTAAACTTCTCCAATAGCCTCTCTGTACTCCAACAAAGGCACTGCGGTGTAATTATTTTGAGGTTAAAACCATTTCTGTGGTACAACTACTGCAGGACAGAGATGCTCCCTTTGCTTGTCACACATCCTTAATTGTATAAATGCCATTGTGGCCAGGTAAATTAAAGCCTTGACTGATTTTTGGTGGGGTTTTTGGCAACGGTATTCACTATTTATGCATACATGAGCAAATATGTGGTGATAATCATCCTGCAAGTTCATGTTGATGACCATCAAATGTTAGACATCAAGGATTATTTATCACATTGCCAAATGCAGAAAATCCATTTTCAATGACCTTAATGGGAGATGAAGTGCAATAATCAACTCTAGCCTATATTAAAACTGTTATGAATGGGCCAGTTCAGTAGAGTTCAGGTCATGTTTCTTTTTTAAACACACTCGCCCACTCACTTGCACCTATTAAATTGATGAAATGTAAGCATATAATTTAACGTTTAATTCAAAAACAATTTTAGGTAGTGGCATATGTGTTTTAAATAGAAGGGAAGAAAGAAAGAACAAAACAAATATTTCCCCTAAATCCTGGTTTGACTAATCACGGGTCTTGCACATGCATTTAATGTGGTATTACAGGTTATTTGAATATCATTTTTTTTATTACAGCACACGTAGATAAACAGAAAGGCGGTCGTACTCACCTTCATTAAATGACGGAGCGCTCCATCGAAGCGCAATAAAAGCGACGCTTATGCTGCACAGCAGCAGGAACTTGCCATAAAGATTCATTTGAAGAAATCTGTGAAAGGTGAAGAAGCACAGCTTACAGAAATATGAAGTTGAACCGATCAACTGTCAAAATCAGTAGTTTTTTTAACTACAGAACCAGCATAACCGGATCATGTGTTTAAAAAAAGGTGGAGCCATATCAAAGTACAATCCCATGTATGTGGCGCAATCTTGGGAGCAATAAACACACACTGTCCGGGGGTATTAGCAATGGTTTTCGTTTTATTTCAAATTATGTTTTAATTAAGTTGTGATTTTTCGGTCGTGTGTGCGTGTGAGTGTGTCAGAAAATGACTGGCTAGGAAATAAAACCCGAAAGTCAAAGGTTATTAGATTAATTTTCAGTACGTTAAACTATAACTTGGCTTTTAAGTTAATAGAGGGATCCTGTTTACTCAATCACAGTAGGCCTATTACATGAAATTAAGTCTTTTTATTGATTCATACAATTAATTAATGATACCAAAGACTGTAGAATACTTAAATGGACTTTGATGATACTGAAACAAACGGCTGACAGCAAGTTCAGTGATGATTATGGCGGCACATTCATCGAATAAATAACACAAAATTTCTATTAAAGTAACACTTGCAATCGTCTACTTTTAATTATTTAGATTTTTTTTTTAATTACACATAACACATATAACTTGTTTTTATGTACCCGACGTTTATTTTGTCGAACGTGCGGATAGTGAAAGTCCTACTGCATTCAAAGCGAGCTTTATTGCTACCAGCTCGTTCTGCAGGCGCAAATGCCCTTGTCAATGGAGTTCGCTGTCAAGTCAGAGCAATACAATCTATTCTAAAGTAGGGGTTTATTTCACAGTTTTGTGCTTAATAGCATACTATTGCTTTTAGGACCATGGCTGCAAAGATTTTGCCTGTAGTCAAGTAAGTGTTTTTGCGTTGTTGCATATGGAGCTAATTAGCAGTTCGCTTCAAGTGTCTGTTTGGGCTTGGGAGTTATGCTGAGTGACATATTTGTGCATTATTATATTTTGTATAGTTTATCATTTTTATATTATAAATTAAATTAGCATGTATTTGAGTAGCTATCTTCATGGTAGATTAAGGGGAGCTAGTTCGCTAGTAAGTATAGCAAGAACTTAAGCTGTGCAAGTTAAATATTGGCTTTTTGTTGAATTAAAATAACCATATAGTTTGTGTCACAATAACCCAAGTAGTTTGTAAATAACTGCTGTTTTATCTCAATGTGGCCTTTTGACTTTGAATGACTGAATTTGTGTTGATGTATGTTTCAGATTTGCAACAAAAGTGACCATTGCAGGTGGCGCCCTGTATGTTGCATATGATTCAGGACTTCTTGGAGATAGCAAAGAGGGATCGGTCACCTTGGGTCGAGCTAAAGCTGCCATCCCACCTGCTGTGGAGGAGTGGATGAAGTACTTTGGCTTTGAGGTATGAAAAGTCCTGAAACTGAGTGTATTAATGAAACCTAAAAGTAGAGCCTGTGACTCTACTTAAGAGGTAGTACTTAAAAAATATATATAGGTGACAGCACTGAATTCATCAACTAAACCATACCCTATATTCATTTACAGAGGCGTGACAATGGAAATAAGAGTACACTGCTATTCAAAAGTTAAAATTAAATTATAAATTGATGCTTTTATTCAGCAAGGATGTGTTAAATTGATCATGTGCATCCAGCTCATGTATTTTATCCCTTTGCTGGGTCCTAGGCTGGTAGTAAGTTTTAGCAGCTGTTGGCTGTGCTGACCTGCAGCATCTAGCGAAGTGGTTTAGTTTACCACAGTTGTTGCAGCGTTTGTTGTATGCAAAACATTTACTTTTCTCTGAAGAATGTTGGCCATTACAGTTTGAGCAACGTGTTTTCTGCAGAGCACATACCTCTGTGTCTTTTCTTAGCTCTCTCATGCTCCTCTCTGACTGTTCGTGCAGCAATCATATGTTAATTGCCAAGTCCCGGGTGAGGTTTTTTTCACGGAGTAACTGTTTGCGAATGGTGTCATTTTCTATACCGCAAACTATACGGTCTCTAATGAGATCATCCTGCAGAGATCCGAATTCACATTTCTTTGCCAGGATTTTCAGCATTGAGACATAGGCTTGTACATATTTGCCAGGTTTTTGGACAGCGGTATTAAACGCATGTCTATCCATGATGACGTTTTTTGCGGGTAAACACAATTCAGAGAATTTCGTTAAAAGTACCTCTGGATCCTCATGATCTTCATCGTCCGCATACACAAATGTTTCAGCTTTATCAACCGCTTCAGGACCGGCTAGGTTTAACAGTGTGTAAGCTTGTACTTT
>NW_015505260.1:19109-39478 GCF_001515645.1 Sinocyclocheilus grahami | reverse complement strand
AAAAAAAATAAAAACTAAGATATTATTATTATTATACGAATTCTACTAATAAGAACAATATAAAGCGCACCAAGGATTAACAAGCTTCTGGATTCATGAATATTAATCAGGTTGTGTGCGTTCGCTCGAACTGATTTGCTGAAATCTAAACAGGGACGATAATAGATGAGCACCAGCAAATGAGATTGTCGTTTGCGCATTAGTTAACATTGACATTAAATGCTAACATTAAGAAGTTAGCATTTCTTAAAAGCTGAAGAATTCCAAAGGAATTCACACCTTTGCCTGTTATTTTGACAGGAAAATAAAACAAAGAATATCGTTTACATGTATCACATCAATTCTGCATGTTATGTAAGACTCTCTCTCTCTCTCTCTCTCTCTCTTTGTGCGTGTGAGAGAAAGCATCAGCGAGTCGTGTGCCTTCACACTAGAGTTTACGTTACGCCAAATACATAAACACAGGTGCGCTGCGCATTCATTGAGATGAAATGATAAATATCACAGATCGCTTGACGGAGAGTGAAACTCTGAAGCACCCAGTCAGTGTTCTGTGAGTGAAAATATATCTGTGCTAAACTTATACTCAGCCTCCAACTCACACACTGGCGAGTAAAATCTAAGAATTTATTAGCCATTGGCTAATATTAGACATCATTTAGTCGCCCAGAGTGAAGATTTAGTCGCATATGCGAGTGATTTACTCGCAATGTAGAGGGTTGAAAAGTGAGAGGAAAAGCGTTTATAATGTTACAAAAGATTTCTGTTTCAAAATTATTTTGGACTTTTTATTTATCAAGGAGTCATGAAAAAAGTATGACAGTTTAAAAAACAAAACAAAACAGCATATTATCAGCATATTAGAATGACTTCTGAAGAATCATGTGACTGAAGAAAATGCTGAAAATTCAGATTTGCATCACAGGAGTAAATTACATTTTAGAATGCATTCAAATAGAAAACAGTACAGTAGTAATATTTCGCAATAATCCTTACTGTATTTTTGATCAAATAAATGCAGCCTTGGTGAACATAATAGACTTTCAAAACATAAAAAAAAAATCTTACCGACCCCAAACTTTTGAACGGTAGTATATGTGTCATTTGCAACTGATGTGTAATGCTGACCAGAATACTTCTTATGGTGGTGTCTGTGTAGTATTTTCCTGTGTTGTTTCAAGTCAGTTTGTTATAATTTTTTTTACATTTTTTTTTTTATAAAACATTTTAGCTTCCTGCCACGCCCAAAATTGAGTTCTCACCACTGGATGCATGGAACTCAGGTAAAAGTGTATTTAGTGGAAGATGCTTGTATATAATCAGTTTTTACCACACATGTAATGTGAATATAATGTAGTTATGACTTATGATTGCTCCATTTTTTTCACTCAGGGGTCCAGAAGTCTATCCATGCCCTATCGGTCACCCCGTCCACAGTTAGTGACTACACCAAACAAGGCCTCCAATACGTTAAAAACCTCACAAAATGAGTATTTAGAACTTTAAAGTTAGTATAAGATGCTCTCGAAATATTTCAGTGGATGAAAAGACTTACACACTTCGAGAAGCTTTTCCCCTGCATATATGTCACAGACTAAATTCCATTATGGAACAAAAATTTGAATTATTATGAGGATAGTAATGGTACAAACCCAATTTTGCTCTTCGGTAACAGAAAAATACAGTTGTAAAGCATTGAGATGAATCAAAAATAATTTGAAGATCATAATATAAGTGGGTTATATGTATATTGTTATTCAGCTCTTTTATTCTTACCGACCCCAAACTTTTGAACGGTAGTATATGTGTCATTTGCAACTGATGTGTAATGCTGACCAGAATACTTCTTATGGTGGTGTCTGTGTAGTATTTTCCTGTGTTGTTTCAAGTCAGTTTGTTATAATTTTTTTTACATTTTTTTTTTTATAAAACATTTTAGCTTCCTGCCACGCCCAAAATTGAGTTCTCACCACTGGATGCATGGAACTCAGGTAAAAGTGTATTTAGTGGAAGATGCTTGTATATAATCAGTTTTTACCACACATGTAATGTGAATATAATGTAGTTATGACTTATGATTGCTCCATTTTTTTCACTCAGGGGTCCAGAAGTCTATCCATGCCCTATCGGTCACCCCGTCCACAGTTAGTGACTACACCAAACAAGGCCTCCAATACGTTAAAAACCTCACAAAATGAGTATTTAGAACTTTAAAGTTAGTATAAGATGCTCTCGAAATATTTCAGTGGATGAAAAGACTTACACACTTCGAGAAGCTTTTCCCCTGCATATATGTCACAGACTAAATTCCATTATGGAACAAAAATTTGAATTATTATGAGGATAGTAATGGTACAAACCCAATTTTGCTCTTCGGTAACAGAAAAATACAGTTGTAAAGCATTGAGATGAATCAAAAATTATTTGAAGATCATAATATAAGTGGGTTATATGTATATTGTTATTCAGCTCTTTTAATTATTTGAGAAATCTCTTTCTGGAAATGTTCTGTTTTGGCATTGATCTTCCCCTTGATCCATCCAAAATTCACCCTTTTTATATAGGCACAAAAGGACTGCAACTGAGTTTGTATAGTTTATAATCCCATGTTGCTCTGTCTAGTGTAAAATAAATCATGTCAAATATTTTGAGGGATGTAGTTCTTCTGCGTGAATGTGTTTGCTAACCACTACTATTTGTTTAAAGCTGGTTAAGACTAGATTAAGCTTGGAGTCAGTCTAACCACATGATAGCATTACTTAGTAACACTTTTCAGCTTTACCACAGAGTAATGCTGCTTTCATGTCAAGATAGACTCCAACACTTTTCTGCACGTCCTGACTCATTTTGAAAGTTTTGCAGTGGCCGCTGTCGTCTTACCAGAACATGTTGATTAAAGAACATGTATGTGCTTGGAAACATATTAGGGGTTTGTGCATTTCCTGTTGGTTTTACAGACAGTTTTGCAAGTTTCTGAGCAGTAAAAACTAGTCGGCCCTACTACCATAACTAATAAAAGTTCTCAAGCTTATTGAGGGCAAGTAAATAGTTAAAACAAAGACACAAATGACAAACAATAGAACAAATAAACATTGCTTAAATTATATAGTTAAAAATAATTTTTCGGATAAGGATATCTAACAATAGTATTCAGGTAAGAAATTCCACAAAAATTCAATAAAATAATCAAATGTAACAAAACAAAAAAACCTGTATGAATGAAATATACACTGATTTCTATTAAAGCTCCAAAAAGTATCCTGTCAAGTGCATTGAGCAATTTTCTCTTTTTCTTTTTTTGTTTGATTAACATTAATGATATAGACAACAGCAGGATTATTAGGCTACTGTCACTTTAAGACCTAATGCACCTGTCTAATATACTGACACGCCTCTTATTTTCTCCCAACTGTTTACATTCGCATTTTTAAATATTTTCTTTTGTGTTTGGCGCATGCACCTGAAGCCCAAAATATACTTTGCATGTCCGAGTTCCACTCCATCTCGGAGCTCGCGCACAGAAAGAAGAAACTCTTTACTTTCTCATTCATCTTTGATTCTTGATTTGTGCTGTCTTAAAAAAGTCTTGCCAACTGAAAGCTGCACAGATATACTTACATACGGAAATAAACAGGACATAAAAGATCACAATCTCTATGATTCATTTGAAAAGTAGGTTGTGGACGTCTTAAAGATCGATCAAGATTAAAAAAAACTCATCACCCCCGATGAGAACTGATGGCAGATGCTCTTTCTGGAGGAATTTCTTTCTTTCGTTTTCTTTCTTTTTTTTTTTTTTTTCACCAACCTGGACTGCTTCATGCAACAACAACAAATCAATTGCTTGTGTCCTAAGGCCTTTTCAAATTAAGCTTAAAATATAAATTTATTAGATGAGACTGGAGCTAGTTGTCACACTTTATCTTTCTCAATTGTCTCAACACCTCTTATAGTTTATGTACTTAAGAAATTGTGACAACTTGCCCCGGTCTCTCCTGTATGTTTATTACCAAGCACACTCCTCCATTCTGTTTATATCCTCCAGCACAGATGATATTTGGTGGAAGTTTTGTGATGCTTTCTTTGTATTTCTTCCATGCTTCCTTGCAGTTGTGGATGTCAACAGTTGATACATTCAAGGCCAAAAGGTCATTGACAACTTCGCGCTGTTTAGTGGAACCCCATCCAGCAACCAAGCACTGGGTATTGCTTTTAACGCTGTAATGTAGTTGTGGGATTTTCACCGTCTTCACCTTTTTTTCCAAAACTGCTTTCCTAGAAATCTGAAAATGCAAATAGTTAGTTATTAAATGTGCACTTGTTTGGTCTTGTTCTTCTTGTGAAAATGTAATCACAACCCAACAGGTGTTTACCTTTAGAAGCATGATGTCATTACCCATCTTAAAGTTTTTGAATGTTTTTGGTATGAATTTGCGAATCACATCATATCTTTTTAGATTTTTCTGTGGAGAAATATCATGATCGCCAAGAACAACAGTCATCTCTCCACTGGAATCAAATAAAACAGAGTCAAACTCCCATTTTCCCGAATGCCAATCATCAATCATTATTTACTCATTCCAAAGTCATAGGACATTTTTTTCGGTGGAACAAGAGCTTAGATATTTCATTCAGTGATGAATATGGCTCCAAAAATGAACAACTTACCTAGCACAGTGTGCAGCTGTAAGAACATATTGAGGAGATATCAGAAATCCTCCACATTCATGTGCTTTATTGTTCTGCACTGAGACCATGTATTGCAAGGAATTTTTTGAAGCTTTTTTCCCATTGATTATGTCAACTCCAACCACAACTATTAAGAAAAACAAGACAGAAATAACTATAAACTTTAAAGGCACAATTGGAACTTGTAAAGGCTAAGGATTACTAATGAAAGAAGCTACCTGTGATGTGCAGTGTGGTCACAGCTGTGGCGAACAGGATCGCAGTGAAGCATGTCATTGTGCTTGTGGAATGTTGAAAATGGGTCACTGACTTTTAAACTACTCAAAGTAAAAGGGCAGGCCTCCCTTCAGAGCAAACCACAACATTTCCTGGATGTTTCTTCAGTTAATTAAATGTACACTCTCAGAAAAAAAGGTACAAAAGCTGTGGGGCAGTACCTTCTCAAAAGGCACACCTTTGTACCTAAAGAGTCTGTATTGGTATACCTTAAAGGTACAAATTAGTATCTAAAGTGTACATATTAGTACCTAAAAGGTACAAAAGTGTACCTTTTGAAAAGATACCACCCCAGTGGCAGCTTTTGTACCTTTTTTTCTGAGAGTGTAAAATATGAACGTTTTTATGTTAAAACATGGTTTCATTGTAATTCACCCAAAAATCGTCCCCATCGCCCATTTGTATAGACAATTTCCACAGAAGGAAAAAGTCACAAGAGTCAGTAAATGATGACATTTATTTTTGGGTGAATTTTCCATTAATTTCTATAAATGGTACATTTTTAGGTGGATTTTCCTGAAAGGTACACACACTGTGGCTCTGTTTGTCAAAACATTGCTGACTTGCTTTGAAAACCCTGACCTGCTTGGTTCAACCAATGGTGTGAGTTTGGGCAGAGCTGCCTGACCAATGGCATATGAGGAGAGGCTGTGGTGAATCTCATGACCTTGCATACGCATCAACATTTCTTTTTAAGATGTCTCTGCAAACTAGACTGTTTCTCACAGGGTCTCTGACCACATGCAATGAGCTCGGCCCCCACAGGAAACCAAGGCTGCCGAGAAAGGACAAAACCATCTTTCCACAGAAAAGTGTTCAAAATCAGTCATCATTTAATCAATAAATTCATAATGAAACGACACATATGATCAACAGATTACATTGTTGAAATAAAATGTTTATTAATCAAGTTCTTGCTTCACACCTTCAAGAATAGCTTTTATCCAACTTAGAAATTTGGAAATCTTGGTGTAGACATTCGGTAGCTTAGGTGAGTTACAGTTGTTTAGCTCGTTGAATGAAACGACACCGACTGCGACATTATTGCACACCAAGGGTCCTCCAGAATCCCCCTGAGAAAAGTCATGAAAGTTATAGGCCATTAATGAAATGAAACTGTCACACTATTTTTGATTTGTCCAGAATATTCTTAGTACCTGGCAAAATCCTCCGCGACCACCTGCACACAACATACGTGAAGTGGAGTAATTTTTCCCCCAGTACTTCTTACATTCTTTTGCATCAATGATGGTGACGTCCACCTCCATAAGCTTAGCACTCGCTGCACCTTTGGTGTTTTTTTTCCCCCATCCTGCAACACTGCATTTGACCTTGGTCTTGATGTCCTTATTTTTCTTTGGTATGGAGATCCAGTTGACGTTCTTGCTCTTATTGACCTTTTCATGTAGCTACAGCAAGAAATTCAATCATTAATGCTGATCATTTTCAAAATGTATACAAATTGGATGACCAACTTATATATATATATATATATTTTTTTTTGGTATTTATAAGGATAATGGGATTACTTGGTATGTTGGTATGTATTTGCACTGGCTACCAGTAGCTGCTCGCATTAAATTCAAGGCATTAATGTTTGCCTACAAAACCACCACTGGCTCTGCACCCATTTACCTAAATTCATTACTTCATTGTTATGTGCCCTCTAGAAGCTTGCGTTCTGCAAGTGAGCGGCGTATTATTGTGCCATCTCAAAGAGGCGCAAAATCACTTTCACTGACTTTTTCATTAACTGTTTCCTCCTGATGGAATGACCTGCCCAAATCAATCCGAGCAGCTGAGTCCTTAACCATCTTCAAGAAACGACTAAAACACATCTGTTCCACCTTTATCTGACCCTCTAACTCTAACACTTTCTATTCTATTTTAATTCTACTTTATCTATATTTATCTTCTATATATATATATATATATATATATATACACACCTTGCTAGGCTAACCAAGACTTGTCATTTGCACTTATGTATTGTTGCTCTTTTGTTAGTTTTGACTGCTTTTATTGTCCTCATTTGTAAGTCGCTTTGGATAAAAGTGTCTGCTAAATGTAAATGTACTGTATACTTTAAATCAATTACATGATGATAATTAAATATTGTTCAGTTTGCAGCATATAGGATCAGATCTCTAAGGTTTTGTTGATACAAAAATCTTATTTTGTGACATATCCGATCTTAAATCTTGTAATTAGAACAAAAGAGAAAACACCAAAATCAGTAATGTTTCCACATTCCCAACCAAGTCTCAGTCTGAACAGTCAAATCAGGTTTCAAGTAGCTTTTGTATCACTTTGTTAGTATGAGAAACAATATACACCATATATTGACAGCACTGTATGAATGAAAGTATTTCATCACTTGCCAAATTAACTGACCAGTCGGTCCTTATTATCAGATGTGAAACCAAATCAGCATTGTGTGTAATGTGAACAAAGCCCAAGGGAGTAGGACGTTCATGATACTTTTCTGTTCCTCAAAATGTTCTTTAGCGTATAGTTAAGAAAACAATTGTTTTATTGCAGTTTGCTCTGCAAAACCAAGCTGAGTCATTTACCTGAAGTAGCATGATGTCATTTAGCAGACTTTTAGACTCATACCCAGGGTGAATGTGGTAGAACTTCACATCCATGTGGCAAGAACCATGAGTGTAATCATGAGCTCCAACCACAACTGTCAGCTTCTCTCCTCTGTCAAGATGAGGAAGAAAACATGCATTCATAGTTTACTGGTAAATGAAGACCGTTCAAAATTTAGTTTAGCATTTTAGGCTTGACCTAAAACAATATGCATTTGAAACCATGTTAATGTATTTACATACTTTGCCATGATGCTTCCATTGCAAAGCCGCAAGCTTTAGCTCATGCTCAAAGCTCAACTTTAGCTTGTTAACTCTAGCTTTGGTTTAAGTTAAAGCACATTTTGTGTTCAAAAACTAATTGTTAGACTCCCTAAACTCTAAAGTTTCCGAAAGTGATGCCTTTGATGCCTTTTTAGTTCCCCAAGGAACCCTTCAGTGAACAGTTCTTAAAAGAGACATTTTTTCTTAGTGTGAAGACTTTTTAATAATCTAATGAACCTTTTGTGCAATGGAAATGTTCCATATATTAAAGGTTCTTCATACATCCATCAATGCCAATAAGGATCCTTTATTTTTTTTAGATTTTAGGAGTTGTGGACCCATTTGTTTAAGTACTATTACAGCATGTGTCATTTCCAAAGTAGTCACACCAAGTGAAGACCCTTTTGCAGCGGTATGGGACTCTTTGACTCAAAAAAAAAAGAAACACACACTTACTCTTTAAAACAGTGCGCAGCCGTTATGACAAACTCTTCAGATACAAGGAAGCCACCGCATTTGTGTTTGTTGTCACTTTGAACTGAAACCATGTAGGGTCTTGAATGAGGTTTGGCTTCTGTGCCGTTTACTATACCCACTTGCACAGATGCTAAGAAAGAAAAGAGTATAGGTTGGTTAAATGAGAAGTAGACTTTTCTAAATGTTCTTTCAGATCAACTTACAGTATAGAACAAAAAGTGCATAAAATGAACATTAATGCATTCATTTGCATAGTTATGATAAATGTAAAAGACAATGCAATAAGTCAGTTCATTCCCATTATTTTTCTACCTGGAGCAGTCAGATATGGTAGCAGGGTGACTAGCAAAAGCACGGAGATGATCATGATGCTGTTCTTGGAAGGTTTCTCTGGAGTGCTGAAGATCTCCTCAGTGTTGATGGTGGTATTTAATGCAAAATGGGCTGGTTTAGCTACCCAGTAGTGATCGTACTTCCTCCATCACACCTTGATGTGGCTTTCATTTTGCACTGAAGTGGAAAAGATAGGTTTTATGTTTGTGGTCTTAATGGGAGTAGACTATTCTCCCCCATGTATGATGTAATCCATGCCTAATGTTTCTTGTAAAATTAGATGCGAGAGAGAAAAACTGAATCACAGTGTCTATGTGGTTAGATCTCTAAAGGCTGATTCACACTTCACTTAGTGACACTGAAAAAGAGTAACAGACACGTTTGTTGTGTTTATTTTCACCAACTGAACATGATTGATGTTGGATTGCACCAAACCGTTGGTCAGGTCTTGAAATGTCTGAGAAGTGACATCCTGTACTTGGTTGGATCTCGGTATTGGTCTACGTCCTAACTCACACTTTTTAGTTTATTTTGCTTAATGTACAACAATTTATTGATTTTAATCGTAATAATCTAGTACTATTTTAATAATAATCATAGTCAGTACTATTTGGGTACTATGCTTTTGTTACTCAGAAAACTGATTTGATTTGTATACCATTCTATCAAGTTCTAGTTCCCAGAATGCTTTGTTTCAGACTCTAGGAGTGAATGTTGAAATTAAGAGTTGTGTTATATGTCTTTGCATAAGGTTAATATAGTGAGTGATCTGTTAACTTTTAATGTTGTTATGTTTGGTTTTAAAAGGGTCTCTGTTATCGCTGCATTTTGAGGGTGTTAGCATTGTGCTGTAGAGCACAGCCTGTGGTTTGGTCGAAGATTGGTCTAGAAATGTTAAGACCATTCACTGCTTTATTTAAAAAGCATTAATAATTGCAATTGTTGATGCAGTGGTGGACTCTCTGGTTATGTTAGCACATGCATGTGGGCTATTGGTAGCTGGATAACTGTAGCACTTACTCAACTGGAGAAACACTTGATCTTTTTAAGGTGGTTTGGTTTTAACACGTATATCAGTTTGCTCATCAGGTTGATACCAATGGAGAAGTTTCCGAAAACCTTACGTTAGTCAGCTCACCTTAAAGTTGAGCTGTTTGGAATAGACACCCAGTATATTTAACTTAAAATTAATTAGTTAAAACTACACTAAAAAGTGTTTTACTTTACTTTTACAAGGAATTTTTTTTTTAAGTAAGGTCAACTAATTAGCCTTCTTTATTTTTATTATTGTTTTAAATTATGAAGATTTTACATTATTTTTTTTGCAAATTAAATCCTGGAGGGTTTTCCAAGCTAATTTTATTTTGATCTGTCTGATTTTATTTTACTTTTTTTTTTTTTTTGTTAAAAACACAATGTTGCACAATTTATGATACCTTTTTTATTCCTTTACCTTTTGGTGTTGACTGGAAATTGAGTGTATTACTAAGATGGCAACTAAGTGAACTAATGTGAAATGACTTTGGACGTGTGTCCCATGTAATATTGCAATTATCTGTGGTGACAATGAACACACTACGACTGATTGATGCTGCCCATGCGATACGTTTATTGAAAGAAGGTTTATGAAAGAATTCAAGAAAAAAAAGCATTTCTTCCTTTTTTGTTTTCCATGAAGTTACTTTTTTACATTTCTGAGGATATGGTGGATCCATGGAAGATATGCTGAAATCTTAGTATACACATTAGGATGCTCAGGTGAATTGCAGTGTAATTTACTTCCAAAAGATGTGACACCAACTGCAGTGTCTCCACAAACCAAAGGACCTCCTGAATCTCCCTGTTAAGAAACACAGATCAACACAACACTAGTAAAATCAGTTCATACATTATCATAAAGTCTGTGAATCATTTTTGTTTTGGTTCATACTTGGCAGGATCCACCACCGCCATATGCACAGATCATCTGTAAGGCGGAGTAGCTGGGTCCCCATTTACGTTGACACTGTACGTGATTTAGTGTAGTCACGTATGCCTCCATTAGACGATCGCTCAGTGAGCCATTAGTCCACAGTCTTCCCCAGCCCGCAACACTACAGAGAGTATCCACATTGACGTCTTTGCTGTCCTTTGGCAATGATATCAGTCCAACGTTGTTGTTTAGTCTGACTTTTTTATATAGCTGTAATTCAAAAACGCAACCATTAATAATAAACAATCTTTTATAAGGCTGAATTTCTGTTGATTTTTACTGCTGTACTTGTGGTTAGGACAGAAGCCCCAAAATCCAAGGTGAATTAAAAATGTTTTAAAGGGGTCATATGATGCTGCTAAAAAGAACATTATTTTGTGTATTTGGTGAAATGAAATGTGTTTATGCGGTTTAAGGTAAAAAAACTAAACAAAAAAAAACATTATTTTCCACATACTGAACATTATTGTTGCTCCTCTATGCCCCGCCTTTCTGAAACACGCCGATTTTTACAAAGCTCATCGTTCTGAAAAAGCGAGGTGTGCTCTGATTGGCCAGCTATCCAGTGCGTTGTGATTGGCCGAATTCCTCAAGCGTGTGACAGAAATGTTACGCCCCTTACCATATTGTGATGCCTGCGGCAACCACATGTGACGACCCCGGGCTGGACTCCACTTCGTCCACTGTGAAAGCCGATCTGGCGATCGACAGCGCAAAGTTTTAAGTATTTCTTCAGCAATCAGCACGGATCAGCTCTAGGCATTTGGGCGGCGCTATGCAAATCTTCCCACATAGTGATGTAGATATGTGGGGGCGTGTTAGAATGAGCCATTTTAGGTAGGTGCGGCTGACTCTTAACTTTTATAAAGAATATCTCTTTGGATTTGAGACTTTAGTCTTTGCAACTTTACAGATCTTCTTTATGCACCAAGAGCTTGTAACACTCCAAAGAGAAAGGAAAAATTTAAATCGCATCATATGACCCCTTTAATGTGGCTCTTAAAGTATATTTCCTGCACTTTTGATTTTTTACGGTTTTATATATATATATATATATAACAACCACAAGAAACCACAGGCACTTGTTGTATTCCAAAGGTTTGAAAGGAAGTCCCTTCTTGCATTTTTAGCAAGAAATTGCAAAAGAAAGTCAAAGAATGTTATTCAAAATCTATTTCGTGACCAGATATTGTTTGAACAAGTAGTACGATGTTTACCATCAAAAGCATGATGTCATTCCGCAAAGAACTGATTAAGTAGCCTGGATGCGGGATGTAGAACTTCACTCTGATGCGATCCAAAATCTTACTATTGCTTAAGTCATGAGCACCAACAACAACCGTCAGAATCGCATATCTGTTGAAAGAGTGTTTTGGAAAAATGTATTTATGAAGTCATGATGCTTATTTATGACATATGATGCATTGTATTGTTGCACTGCAGGTGTTTTGTCTGTCAAAAGTGATTTTAACTTAATGTTACAGTTTAAAGTAATCAAAACTTTTACCTGTTCCAGCAATGTGCAGCAGTCAAGACCCACTGATCAGAAATGAGGAATCCACCACAGTCGTGTTGCCCAGAAATCTGAATAGAAACCATGTAAGGTCTGGAGTGGGGTTTTGCTTCCCTGCCGTTCACTATACCCACATTCACATGAGCTGAGAGCAAGAGAGTGCTGTTAGTTAATTTTCAGCAGATTAATCAATTCAGTACTTTTGGTCAGTCTCACCAGTGAAGGTCAGGTGTGGCAGCAGAGAGGCCAGCAGGAGCAGAGAGATGATGGTCATCATGAAGACAATCAGTGAGCTCTCACTGACAAAACACTGTATGAATATAGTTTGAAGGGGGCGGAGACATTGCGCTGCCTGACCTAAAAAAAGTCTTGTGGCATGAGCAAGACTTATTTTTGTTAATCCTTGCGGTCTTAAAATTTAAACCACAGAGGTTTCGGACGATAAGAATTAAGCATGTACTATGAGCATGAAAATTAATGATGAAAATGTGCTTTGCACCTTGAAACTCACAGATAAAATAGAAAGTTCATCAAAATTGGCTTTTCATGAACACCAAGCATGTAACATTATATTCATATATAAATTATATTCATAATTGGACTTAAGATTCAAAAGATTTGCAGCTCTCAAAGACACATTATAAAGGCGGGAGATGAGCCACTCTTCTAATATTTATTTTTTTACTCATTTATTTAAAAATGTTCACTCTGGGCCATTCTAAACCCTGGGGAAACGAAATCCTGGGTTTTCTTGTTTCACACTCCTCACTATTTACTTGGTAAATTATTTATTTTTGCTAAATAAATAAGCCCAGACACCAACAGCCTAGTATGGTAAATTATTTAAATACTTAACTACAAATTAAGTTAATTATTACTGGTATAATAATCAAGTAATGCTTTAAATATTTGGGCTTTTTTTTTTAATTTAATTTAAAAATGACTTTTTTTCAAACATTGCATAAAAAGGACACATCAAATGAGAGCTTTAAGTTATCTTTACCTGTAGAAGCTGCTAAAGGCAACACAGACTTGTTGCTGCTGTAGTTTTGTTACTCTGAATTTACTCTGCATCACTTAAAGCACAGCTCTGTTTTGACATCGGCTTGTCAAATAATTTGTTACGTCCATTGCTACAGTTATCACCATCAATCGCGTATCAATTTGGAGGATTCACTCGCGTAAATTTTTACACTCGCCTTTGTCATTCCTGAAACAGTATATGTGGACGGTCCTCTTAAACTTTTCTTCAAAATGTGAACGATGAGACACAGAGCAAAGGGCGCTTCCATTATGGCGCAACTGTCCAAGCTTACTCACGCGAAAACTCCTGATATAATCAATACCTAAATACCTTATTTACATCGTGTATGCTTTCTTATTGTTATAATAGGAAGATCTGGGAGCGTGTAGATTTAGGTAAACATGCGAAAACAAAAATTAGATCAGAGCGGATTTTGACTAACCTACAGTAAACACCTCTGATCGGCCATTGCTTTCAACAGAGATGCCTGTGATTGGCTACTAAACTAAACGCAAAACCAGAGCGCGTGCACAAAAACACAGGAACATTTGAAAGCGGGTACACGAATCACACAAATGGCCCATTTTGAATTCAAAACGGCGAATTTCACCGAAAGGTGACAAGTTTGTATCCTTGGTACCAAAACGTGCCAAGCGGTGACGCTGGTGATGTGCGCTTTCCCGGTGTTGTGCCGAATTCTGCACCCCTGCCAGATTATGCACCCCCTAGTTGAAGTCGCTACCTGATTGACTAATCCCAACCCCACCCCTAATCCTAACCCCTCCCCCACACCTACTCCTAAACCTACCAATACTAGGGGGTGCATAATCTAGCAGGGTGCAAATTTCGGCACTACCTACAATGGTACCATAATATGCTGTTGCTAAGTGCAACCCTAGCTAACCTGTTTCCCTGTAACCCTATCAGTAATTGGACTATTACCAGTAATTCATCTTGCAAATAATTAAATGAAAATAAACTGGAATTAACAACGAAAACATTTGTTTGTCAAATAATTATCCTTTAGTCAGCCTTATCTCCATCATTTACCACTGTCATGTTTCCTCTTTTCCTCCTCTTCTTGCTTTTTTCCGCTTCTGGCTGCCAGACGGATAAGTCCTCTTCATGTTTAAATTGAAGAGTTCAAATGCACAAGTAAACGCTGTTCCAGTTTGAAAACGGCGGCCGACGTATCACGAGGAAAAAGCAAGATAGCACATCCTAGAGGGGGCCCTCTAGGGGGGGATGCAGATGTATTGCTCCATGTTATATTAATAAATGACATTTCCGATTGTTCAAATGGTCAGCTGTCGGGGGCCCCCTCAAATGCGGGGCCCCAGGCAATTGCCTGCCCTATTGCTACGCCTCTGCTTAAATCGAGAACGATATAACTCTCATTTACAAATGCAGGAGGGTTCAAAGGCTTCGAGAGGGAGCTCAGGCCAGAACCACAAACGTAACCCATCTACCTGATAAAAAGGGAAACTAACTAATCTACCAAAAGAAAAAAAAAATACAACAAAATATACTAAATCCCTCACTAACATAAACGGGAGAAAACAAGTCCAAAATGAAAATGGCACCTCCCACTATTAACCCCGTCCCAAATTAGCAATACAAATGATGTAAAGAACTTACATTAACTTGCAAACTATTATTAACTTACAAACAGAAAACAGGATTTCTTGTTGTAGAGGTGGCAGGAGGAGGATTAACACAATCTCACTAAAGAGAACCCAATCAACAAAGTATAGTTCATGAACAACAAATGAACCCTTCTAGGGGAGGAAGCAAAACCTCACAATACAGTCTCCACACACAATCACACTGTTCAGTGGGGAAAATGCTGCTTAAATTTTTACTGTTCCCTCTCATCCTCCAATCAGAGTTAACAGCCAATCATTGGTGACAGATGGAGGCCATTGCCTTGAAAGGATTGAATTTATTTCCTTATGAAATTAACTCTTCATGAAACCAATACTCAGGAACTCACACAAAACAGACACCATGCAATAAAACAATAAAACTTATCTGGAGAATAAATCTTCAAAGAGAGCAAACAATGCCTCTCTCCTCGCCCATTTACGACCCCCTTCTCCCCCTGGCCTCTCTGCCTCTCCCTCTTTTCCCCCAAAAGGTTTCACCCAAAGTTCATTAAGAATATGCATATCCCACATATCATGTATCTTGTGAACCTGTTGTTTTTTCCCTTCATGTTTAGTGTCATTTTAAAGATCTTTGTGCGATTGGTAAATTGGTTTCAATTTCAAAGTAGTCATTTATATTGTGAGAAAGACTTAAAACTTTTGTAGAATTGTGTTGTGTTGAGGAGGGGGTGTGTCCCCCTTTAGGGGTCTGTGAGAATGTTTCCAGCCGGGTGTGACCCTGGATCACAGAAACTAACAAACAAAAGGTCTTTTATGTTTTTACAACTGATTTAAAGATTTCTCTGTCTTTGTTCTGGTAGTATTTAAGGGAAAGTTGCAAATCAGTCAGGGCGATTCTGTAGCCAGAAGGCCCGTAGTGTGAAGGGTGTCCACACACTTCACACTACGTATTTTTCTAAAAGTCAGGTATGCATCTTACCCTTAGATTTGTCTTTGAGAATTTGATGTCTTGTATTGATTTAATATCTTTGAATTGTCTATGTAATTGGCATAATACATATTTACCTGACTGATAATAAATTGTTATATTTGATTTATTCTGAACTCTCCTAAAATCATTATGACTAGTAAACTGTGAGGAGGCTTTTGTTACCGCAAATCTACGGCCAGGATAGGTCAAACTGAAGGCTTGTGAATGATAGGAGCAGTAGGCACGTCATCGGAGACCTTCTGATTTCTGTCTATCGCCGATGTTAGCAAGTTGTATGAGAAAGGACTAAGTGAATTACACTTTTTGTCATAAGCAAGCAGTAGGCGGCAGGCAAAATAGGTATTAGTCTACCTACACCCTCTGACTAGCATCAGACTGGCGAGTTTGTGATCGTAAGATCCACGTAAGGCCAGCGTGAGACTTAAAAGAGACATTAGGTCCCCAGTGAACGGATAAGTGAAAGTATAGTGAGTCAGGAATAATCGAATATCTAAATTAATATTTGTGATCATTAAAGTTAGGCAATATTTCAAAGCAATATTTCTAATTAAAAACTGATCACGGGAAATTGGAGTCAGATTGAACACGGAGCTAGACAAAATTGAAACTAAGTCCTGATAAATTCAGAAGCGCAAGTAACAAAACGGATACGCATTAAACCTTCGACCAGGCCGCTGGATTCCGCTTTTTGGACTGGCAGGTGGATCCTATTACTTGCAAGTAGAGGAAGTGAGAGAAAGAGAACAAAAACAAATACGTTCTGGGACGTAACAAACAGCAACTTGTAAAACAGTCAAGAAAAGGTAAGAAGTGATATTTGAGAAAAGACCATATACTAAGACCATACTAACCCTCTGATGCATCGTGGTCACTACAGTGGACAGTATTTGGAAGCCATTTTGAACCATTTAAGATGTAGCATCATGTCCAAAACGACCAACTGGCGAACCCCCAAAGTTTTGTGTACGATTCCATTTAATTGTTGTCTTGTTTTTTTGTTTTGAGATATTGCATAATATATTCAAAATGGCGACAGGAAAAGGGGATGCACCATGTACCTCGGCAATAAGTGTTAAATACTTTTATTCTTAGAAAACCAGACAGGTACAAACAAGATTTTTCAGTTAAATAGGATGTCAGAAATAGATTCATCCAGATTTTTACATTTTTACATTTTTTTCTGTGACAGAAAATATATCTGTCCACTACTGTAGACGGCATGCACCAAAGGATATAATTCTGCCTATGGGCCTATATATATAATTGAAGAGAAATATTAAATAGTCTTCAGATCTTATCATTTATTTCAATGCTTACAGTCTATATTTATTTATTAGGTAATATAAAAGTGTAGGCATGTATACTGTATGAGTGCAGATACAGTATATGCGTGTTTGATTGCATTCGAGTGTGTGGTGGGTGTGTGTGTGTTTGTGTACAAACAAGATTTTTCAGTTAAATAGGATGTCAGAAATAGATTCATCCAGATTTTTACATTTTTACATTTTTTTCTGTGACAGAAAATATATCTGTCCACTACTGTAGACGGCATGCACCAAAGGATATAATTCTGCCTATGGGCCTATATATATAATTGAAGAGAAATATTAAATAGTCTTCAGATCTTATCATTTATTTCAATGCTTACAGTCTATATTTATTTATTAGGTAATATAAAAGTGTAGGCATGTATACTGTATGAGTGCAGATACAGTATATGCGTGTTTGATTGCATTCGAGTGTGTGGTGGGTGTGTGTGTGTTTGTATTTGTGCTCACATGTGTATGAATAGCCCACCACCCCCACCCCCCTCTCACACCTGGCCCATAGACACACACACTCTTACGTTTTGTCTGTTACACTTCACATTTCTGTGCCGTCATGACATAGCTTGTTGTTATTGAATGTTCTTATGTGTATTCAAACCATTTTCACATGGCAAATATTTAAAAAACTTAAAGACCACACATTTAGTTCTATTGATTCACTTTTTATACATTTGATGCATGGTGTCCACTACAGTGGATATATATGTAACTCCCTCAAAATATAATATATTGACAAAAAATGTTTGGCAGGATTTTTCACTTGTTTAAAAGTAAAAACAAACATGTAAAAAAATATTACTTTGTGATTTAATAATTCATGCATCAGAGGGCTAATGTAATAACAGCATACCTGTAGCGGAACTAACGTAATTTCCGATTCTTGTGAAATTGGCTTACTGACACCCGATCGCGTGTCTCATATCCATGTGATTTGGACAGCCACGGAAACACTGTGCATTGTATCAACAGTCGTGTCAGTTTAGGAAAAAATTGATAGCAGCAATATACAATATGAGGATGCACAATGCTGCTATATAAACTGATCACGTGCTGCATTCATCCAATCAATGACAATGACACTGACACTGCAACCCCCATAAAATATTGTGTGTGTGACAATGAAAACACTTCATGATTTATGATTGCCAAGTGATACTTTTATTGAAAGAGGTCATGCAGAAAAATTCAAGAACTTAACTCACTTCACATTTCAAATGTTGCTGTTAATCCATGGAATAAATGGTGAAATCTTAATATACACATTAGGTTTCTCAAGTGAATTGCAGAGTAAGTTATATCCAAAAGATGTGACACCAATTGCAGTGTGTCCACAAACCAAAGGACCCCCAGAATCAAACTGTTAAGATAAAAGAGAAACAGTCAATGACATACATTGTATCAGTTGAAACTCGGTTCATAAATTAATGTAAGTGTGTGAATCATCTTTTGTACGTACAAGGCAGGATCCACCATGGCCATGTGTGCACAGCATCTGTGAGAATGAGAACATCTCTCCCCACTTCTTTTGACATTCTCTATTATTCGTTATATGCACGTTTGCCTCCATTAGGCGATCGCTCTTTGGGCCTTCAGTCTCCAGTTGTCCCCAGCCCGCAACACTACAGAGAGTGTTTGCCGCAACATCTTCTCCATTCTTTGGCAATGAAATCCATTTAACATAGTTGTTTATGTTGACATTTTTCTGTAACTGTAATTCAAAAACACAACCATTATTAACAAACAGATTTAATTTAATTATCTTTTATAAGACTGAACTGCAGTTGATTATACTGCCATTTGTAAAGTTGAGAACAACTAAATGCATCACCGGTTGTTACCTTCAAAAGCATGATGTCATTCCAAGAAAACTGAGAAATATAGCTTGGATGTGGGATGTAGGACTTCACTCCAATACGATCTGAACTCGTACTTTTCCTTAAGTCATGAGCACCAACCACAACCGTCAGAATCTCAGATCTGTTGAAAGAGAATGTCATGATGCTCAGTTTTAATCATACAATTGCAGTTACTATGCCAGCCAAAATGATTGTAACGAGACAAAAACATCTCACCTGTTCCAGCAATGTGCAGCAGTCAACACAAACTCATCAGAAATAAGGAATCCACCACAGACATGCATCTCATTCGATTGAATAGAAACCATGTAAGGTCTGGAGTGGGGTTTTGCTTCTGTGCCGTTCACTATACCCACATTCACATGAGCTGAGAGAGAGATACTGCTGTCAGTCAGCTTATCCAGCACATAACAATTGTAATTAATGCTATTTTTAATCAGTCTCACCAGTGAAGGTCAGGTGTGGCAGCAGAGAGGCCAGCAGGAGCAGAGAGATGATGGTCATCATGAAGACACTCAGTGAGCTCTGACTGACAAAACACTGTATAAATATAGTTTGAAGGTGGGCGGAGACACTGGGTTTCCCATACAGGTTTTTAGTTTTTTTTCTTGTAAAATGAACACAGTGATGAAAAGATATTGTTCCTGTTAATACTTCCAGTCCTACCTTCAGAGAAAAGATGGTCTAGATAATAAAAATTGAAGCATGTATGCATGCATTTTGGGTCTTTAATAATTTACAGTACATAATACATCTGCAGTTTGTAAACTAAGTCTTTCCTAAAAGGCCAAGATCTATTTTGATGCAGGATGTTCATTCTGATGAGGACCGATTTCTCTCTCCTACTTCTTATGTCATGGAGTCATGATGACTAAAAGACATGGAGCGATAAGTAAACTTAATCAGCACATACAGTGGTGTGAAAAGGTTTTTGCCTGTCCAAACCTGCCTGGCCCTACGTGAAAAAGTAATTGCCCCCTAAATCTAATAACTGGTTGTGCCACACTTTGCAGCAACAACTGCAATCAAGCGTTTGTGATAACTGGCAATGAGTCTTTCACATCGCTGTGGAGGAATTTTGGCCCACTCTTCTTTGCAAAATTGTTTTAATTCAGCCACATTGGAGGGTTTTCGAGCATGAATGGATGGTTTAAGCATCTCAATCGGATTTAAGTCCGGACTTTGATTTGGCCACTCCAAAACCTTAATTTAGTTTTTCTTGAGCCAGTCAGAGGTGGACTTGCTGGTGTGTTTGGGATCATTGTCCTGCTACATAACCCAAGTGCGCTTGAGGTCACAAAACTGATGGCTGGACATTCTCCTTCAGGATTTTCTGATAGAGTGCAGAATTCATGGTTCCGTCAATTATGGCAAGTCGTCCAGGTCCTGAAGCTGCAAAGCAGCCCCAGACCATCACACTACCACCACCATGTTTGACTGTTGCT
>NW_015505260.1:16434-18764 GCF_001515645.1 Sinocyclocheilus grahami | reverse complement strand
ACCATTGTTCCAAGTTTTCTCCATTTGTGGATAATGGCTCTGACCATGGTTTGCTGGAGTCCCAAAGCCTTAGAAATGGCTTTATAACCCTTTCCAGACTGATACATGTCAACTGTTTTGATTCTCATCTGTTCTTGAATTTCTTTAGATCGTGGCATGATGTGTTGCTCTTTAAGCATGCTTCACTTTGTCAGACAGCTTCTATTTAAGTGATTTCTTGATTCAACAGGTCTGGCAGTAATCAGGCCTGGGTGTGGCTTGTGAAATTTAACTCAGCTTTCTAAAATAATGTGGTTAATTGCAGTTCTTTCATGATTTAACAGGAGGGGGCAATTCATTTTTCACGTAGGGCCACGTAGGTTTGGACAGCTTTTTTCCCTTAATAAATGAAATCATCATTTAAAAGCTGCATTTTGTATTTACTTGCATTATCTTTGTGTAATATTAAAATTAGTTTGATGATCTGAATCTTTTAAGTGTGACAAATATGAAAAAAAATGTAAAACAGGAAGGGGGCAAAAACCTTTTCACAGCACTGTATTATTAAAGGTTATACTGTGGCTTTGTAAAATTCTTGATTTTTAGATTTTTTTCTAAATTTTATTTCTGTTATTTTAACGCTCTATGCAGCCTACCACAACAAAAGAATCAAAAGGACCCCGATCAAGCAAATAAATATGACAAACATGATATAAATGACCAATTACTTTTTTTTTTTAAATGAAATTACTTTTTATTGTTTATAAAAAACAAAATCTTTCTCATACTCTCTCCACAATGCACACAAATGTACCCACAGATTCGTTCACAGAAACTTATCAGCGCTTCCCATGCTATTTCTACAAATAAATAGTTTCGCTACTGAAAGATGGCATGACATTTCTCAGAATAGGTCCAGATGGCATAGATAGATAGATGAGTAGTTGAGCTATCTGTCTATGGGATCTGGCCCTGAGCCCTGACTCTGATGTAATATTTGCATTAAAAGCAGTCTGAGGTTGGCTGTATGTTGAGAATTCTGAAGGGCTGAATAACGACCCAACCAATCATTAAAATACCACCAGAGAATTGCTGCATTTTTCTAGTTTTATTAGCTTTTTTTGTCGTGGAAAAGCATAGGCTCACAAGCACACAAGGGGATTGGGAGCGGTGAGGAAATGTGAGTTTAAACATTGTGCAAATGTTAGAATTCACATTAGTTGACTACATCTTTACATCTATGGCAAAACAGCGGTAGCCAACCCTGCTCCTGGAGGGCTGCCATCCTGCAGAGTTTAGCTCCAACCTCCAACACACCAAATCCAGGTAAAATCTCCAGATTTGCTTGAGATCTACAGGCATGTGTGTTTAATTAGGATTGGAGCTGAACTCTGCAGGACAGTAGACCTGAGGCCAGAGCTGATCAGCCTTGAGGTGGAAGACGAGACAGTTTAGTAGTGTGAAAATACGAGATATTTAGATGCCTCAATCTTAAGACATTTAGACATGTATGGAGTATATTTTGCATATAACTTTTTTTCATCAAATGCAAGACAGAAATATTGATGATTTTGGCTTTTTTTTATACCTCAATAGTTTATTCTGAGATACACTATCTATCTGTCAGTCTGTCTATCTGTCTGTCTGCCTATTTGTGGAGCTATAGACATAGCATCAAAGTTTTAAAACTTTTATAAAAATCTTGCCCACCCAGCATATCTGCCAGCCTTCTGTAGCTGGCAAGAATCAGGCCTTCTCAGAAGTGAAGTGGTAACTGCCGTTTTTGAAGTAGTCGAATGGCTTCACTATTAGTAATCCTGTAAATGAATGGCTTCACTATTAGTAATGCTGTAAATCTACACACATTCACTTAATTCACATGTTTAATCTCTCTCTCTCTATCTCTCATATTTAACTGCATGTCAGTAGCTCTACCAACCATTATAGTTCTAAAATGATGTTTTGGAATTAGCAACAGTAGATTGAGGTGAGATGCATAAGAAACTAGTTCTAGTTCAGTTCTTCACCAAAGCATTTTGAGGCCCCAAAAATACAACAACAACAAAAATCTGTGCTTTAAAAGCTCCGTTTTTAATGCCATTTTTGACATCTTTGTTTTTCTAATCAGTTTTGAAGATTTCACTCTTTGCCTAATCAAGTAGGCAAGATATGAACCATACTTGCTCATGTGAAATTACTTGGAGACTGTATGTGTCCAACATCTAATACTGTAATCATACTCTACAGTATGTGGTTGTGAGGACACTTCGAATGATTGATGCTTACCATGTGATACTTTTATTGAAATAATATATTCAAGAATAAATTTTTTTTCCTTTTTTATTCAATCC
>NW_015505260.1:4965-16337 GCF_001515645.1 Sinocyclocheilus grahami | reverse complement strand
GTAAAATAATTTATAAAAAAATATTTTTTTTTTTTTTTTTTTTCTCCCCCCCCCCCCCCCCCCCCCCAATGAAGTCTCTTAACATTTTTATTTTTTTATTATTATTTTGTGAATCCATTTGAGATATGCTGAAATCTTAGTATACACATTAGGATGCTCGGGTGAGTTACAGACATTAACATCACCAAAGGAAGTGACACCAACTGCAGTGTCTCCACAAACCAAAGGACCTCCAGAATCCCCCTGTTAAAAAACACAGATCAACACATGACTTAAAACATATATCAGTTTAAACTCCGTGAAACCGGTTCATAAATTAACAGCGTCTGTGAATTAAGTTTTGTACATACTTTGCAGGATCCACCACGGCCAAATACACACATCATCTTTGAGACTGAATACTTCTCAATTCCTTTCCATTTATTTTTACATTGTGTGTTTTTCATTATCGTCACGTTTGCCTCCATTAGACGATCACTCGCTGAGCCTTTCGGCTGCAGTTTTCCCCAGCCAGCAACACTACAGGCAGAACCTGATTTTATGTCTTTTTTATTCTTCATTAATGATATCGGTTCAACATTTTGGCTTAGTTTGACCTTTTTCTCTAGCTGTAATAAAAAAAAACAGATTTAATCACCCTCCATAAAATTAAACCATTGATTATTATATTGCCTTTGTTTACGCAGCTTAATTATTATTTTTTTAAGTGCCTCCTTGAGAATATTTCCTTCTTTACCCTCAAAAGCATAATGTCATTCAGTTTCGTATCACTGCTATAGTCAGGATGCTGGTGGTAGGACTTCACTCTGATGCGAACAGACCCCTCATTCTTATTTTTTAGGTCATGTGCACCAACCACAGCCGTCAGTATCTCATTTCTGTTGAAAGAAAGCCTTAATGAACATTTTTCTGAGTTTTATGTGTTCTTTTTAAGAGCATATTAAGTATACTGATTTGATGACAAAACTTTGTAAACCATATACTACTGTCGATTAATCTAAAAACTCAATCATAAATAATCAGTATCAGTAATCGATCAGTATTGCAGTTTAGACAAAACAAAAGTCTTACATCTTTTGACAATGTGCAGCAGTCAAGACAAACTGATCAGAAATGAGGAATCCACAGCAGTTATGATGTCCATTTATCTGAAGAGAAACCATGTAAGGTCTGGAGTGGGGGTTTGCTTCCCTGCCGTTCACTATTCCCACATTCACATGAGCTGAGAGAGAGATACTGCTGTCAGTCAGCTTAATCAGCACATACCAATCAAATATAAAAAAAAAAAATCTGAATAATATGCTGTTATATAATGAGTCTCACCAGTGAAGGTCAGGTGTGGCAGCAGAGAGGCCAGCAGGAGCAGAGAGATGATGGTCATCATGAAGATAAGCAGTGGGCTCTTACTGACAAAATACTATATAAACAGAAGGGTGGGTGGAGACAGTGAGCTGCCCGTAAGAGGCCGTTTTTTTTCTTCCGTTTTTCTTTCCAATTTGTGGTTTAAGTGACAATGATGAGTAAATACCACAGATGGTTCAGTCTAGAAGTATTAAGCAGGTCGACACACATTTAGGTACTTGAATATTTACAATTCATTACCACAAATATATAAATGGAATATATGAATGGAAAAGCAACATTATAATACAGGTGGCATATTTTTATAAGCCTATACAGTATATAGTCCATTTAGAGATCCAATATAGAAAGCTGGCGATGGTGACCTCTGCTGGTGAGTTGACGGAATTGCAGAAATGACAAACTTGTTCTAAATAATCTTTAGTTATTCTAGTTTGGTAGATAATGAAATCATTTGGCATGCCATTTATACCCTTTGTAAACAGAACAAAAGACACTTAAGGTGTTTCAGAGGTGAGAAAGACACCAAGTTCCTCACTCCCCTTAAATGTAGTTTCTGAATTATTTTTAGCGTGCTCACATTTAGCATTGTGTGTTGAATTCTCGTAGGCGAAATCATGTTGTTTCAGTAGGAATCTTAAGTATAACTGCTTCAAAAACAGCGATGTTACCACCTCCATGGATTCTAAGTTCACTTGAGAAGATGGCCACCTGGTCACAGATGCAATTTAAACCAGGGAAATCTAGGAGCCCATGTATCCTGAAAGGAAAGCCCAAGTTCCTCACTCCCCTTAAATGTAGTTTCTGAATTATTTTTAGCATGCTCACATTTAGCATTGTTTGTTGAATTCTCGTAGGCGAAATCATGTTGTTTCAGTAGGAATCTTAAGTATAACTGCTTCAAAAACAGCGATGTTACCACCTCCATGGATTCTAAGTTCACTTGAGAAGATGGCCACCTGGTCACAGATGCAATTTAAACCAGGGAAATCTAGGAGCCCATGTAAATCTAGGAGCGCCACTTAGTATTCAAAGGACTGAGATTCCAACTATTGAAGAACAAGGAATTCGATACCTGGGAAAGTGCTATGACTACACTCTGAAAGACGGCACCAATCTCAAGGATACCATAGCTCAATTGACCATTTGGCTCAAGGAAATTGACAACAGCCAGTTGCTTGGGGGGGGTTTAAGGTATTGTGCTTCCAGTATGGCAAACCTAAACAACCGAGGAAGGCCACCAGATAGATAGCAGTGGCAGCAGAGACCAGCTCAAGGTAGATGTGGTTAATGAGAGATTGCTGTTCTGCAGGCGAAGGCTGATCTGGTCTTCGCTGCCCCGCTCAGGTGAAGATCACAGATTGAGGGGAGAAACGCTCATGACCCTGTGAAACCTGCTGAAGATGCAGAGGGATTTCCAACAATGTGCTCACTCATCAAGCTGCCACCAACAACTAAACAGGAGTATCACTTCCATAGTTGCTTCTGCAGTTCCTGCTTGTGGCAAAGCATCAGGGATGTTCATTTCATTTTATTGTAATTGCCTCCTGGCATGCAAACATAGGAACATGTCTATATGCATAAATCTGGCTCTGGACATACTTGTGCTATCTGAGAGATGTTGAATGCAAAATAAGATATTTTGAAGAAGATATTTTGAATAATATATATATATATATATATGCTATGTAAATCAATGGGATCTATCAATAACTATCACAGGAATAATTAGTATTTTTTAAAAAATCTAATCTCAATGATATATGACTATATAGATACAATGACTATGCATATTAATATTTCAGGCTACAAAATTAGAAGCATGAATGCATTAACACCAGGTATGAGGTCAAAGCAAGCAGGTTTCCAGAAATCTAGACCATTCTGTGATCCAAGGTCACACCTCCCCCCCCCCCCCCCCCCTCTTCAGCAGAACACAATTCTACAAAAGTTTACAATATTTCTCTTAATACAAGTGACTACTGTGAAATTGAGACCATTTTACCAATCGATCTTTAGAACAATAACAAACATGAAAGGGTTATGATTATGAATTTTGAAGATACAGTAAATGCATGATATAAGTATAGTAACTTGAGTTCTTGACACTCCTAAGTCAACTTTTTGTGACCTGGGCCATCTGCCCAGGAAGAAAGGAGTGGGTGAAAGGACAATTGTTTCTTCTAGATCTTCCCGTCAGATTAGAAAGTTTATTGTTTTGTTGCATGGCAGCTGTTTTTGAGAGTTCCTGATGTTTTGGATTCATGAGGAAATAAATTCATAAGGAAATAATTTCACTCCTTTCAAAAACAAACAAACAAAAACAGGTTTAATCATCTTCCATTAGATTAAACCATTACTACATTGCCTCTGTTTATTCAGCTTAATATATAATATTTAATTATATGTGTATGTGTATATATATATATATATAGTGGGTATGGTAAGTAGACCCCCTTAAATTTTTCACTCTTTGTTATATTGCAGCCATTTGCTAAAATCATTTAAGTTAATTTTTTTCCTCATTAATGTACACACAGCACCCCATATTGACAGAAAAACACAGAATTGTTGACATTTTTGCAGATTTATTAAAAAAGAAAAACTGAAATATCACATGGTCCTAAGTATTCAGACCCTTTGTATATATATAAATTGTGCCTTCTTGAATATATTTCCAACTTTACCCTCAAAAGCATAATGTCATTCAGTTTCGAGTAATTACAATATTCAGGATGCTTGTGGTAGGGCTTCACTCTGATGCGGACAGACCCCTCAGCAGTGGTGGAAAGAGTACTGAAAAAATATACTCAAGTAAAAGTACCATTACCTTCCAAAAAATGTAGTGAGAGTAGAGTAAAAGACACAGTTATGACGAAGTAGTATGTCCCAAAGCTTGCCTACTATTTTGCTACATACTCTAAAGTACATACTTTTTCTTCAAAAAACAAAACAAACAAAAGAGTACATACTTTTAGGGCATAGTATAAGTAGGTGAACTGGGACGCAGCAAACGTAATTTAAAAGAAGCTTACGCTACAAAAGACACAGTTATGACGAAGTAGTATGTCCCAAAGCTTGCCTACTATTTTGCTACATACTCAAAAGTAAATACTTTTTCTTCAAAAAACAAAAGAGTACATACTTTTAGGGCATAGTATAAGTAGGTGAACTGGGACGCAGCAAACGTAATTTAAAAGAAGCTTACGCTACGCCTACGTCATCCGGCTGGAACGCCACTCTCTCATGAACGCGCGTACCAGTTAGCGGAAGCTAGAGATTACACTGTATAAAGTTTGAAATATGGATATTTTTCTTCCAAAAACGCATCCGTTCACTTCAGAAGGGCTTTATTAACCCCCCGGATCCATGTGGAGCACTTTTTTTATAATGGATTGGTGCAGTTCATTGGACTTCTGTTGGACTATTGAATATCACCCAAGCACTGCCATTATAAGCTTGAAGAGACGTTTTTCAATACAACTCCGATTGTATTCTTCTGAAAGAAGAAAGTCACATACACCTAGGATGGCTTGAGGGTGAGTAAATCATGGGGTAGTTTTAAGTGTTAGAAAGTGTCCAAATAGGCTACTTTTTACCAGCAATGTGGGAAGAAGAACATTGATAGGTTTGAACCATAGTCCGTATAAAAACATGGATGTAGTGTCTGTGACGTCACCCGTAGGTTTCTGAAGAGCGTTTTTGAAGCTCAAAGTGGGCGGAGCCGGCCGTCGCCATCTTGGCAGCACACCACTCCCGGATAAGAGGTGGGAAATGGTTGCTGAAACCACGCCCACTTAGCTCGCTGCCGGTGACAGCAGCGGCAATCCACCTGCCACTCAAGTGGTCACGCCCTTAATTATGCAGAACTTTAAGGTTTAATATAATTTAAACGGATGAGTTATAAAAAAAATTCACCCCCCTCACAGTTGACATGAAGGGCAAAATTAGCTATATAGACCAAAACCACTTTTTGTACCAGGCTTTAATCATATTTTTTTTCTGCTGTAAAGTTGGGCATTTTAACATGGGGAGCCTATGGGACTGACGCCCTTTTGGAGCCAGCCTCTAGCGGACAGTCGATGAATTGCAGTTTTAGTCACTTCCGTGTTGGTTTCACGAGAGAGAGCGGGAGGTTGCCGCTTGGTTTGAACATTTCACTTTAGTTTTCATGCTGATAATCATGAACTATCATTATCAAGAATTTATTTGGCTTTTGTATTATTATGGCAGAAGTAATTTTGGTTACTTGAATTCTGCTCAGTAGCCTACTACTATTTCAGATGGCTGCAATAATAAGGACCACTTACACATATTGATGCTTCACACATGATTCGTTTATTGAACATTCAAACAAATACTTCATCCTTTGTCATTGCAAAAATCACTTATCATTTGCAATTATGGAGCGGATCCATGGAAGATATGCTGAAATCTTTGCATAAACTTCAGGTCGTTCACGACTATTGCAGACTTTTGGGTCACCAAAGGAAGTGATACCGACTGCAGTGTCTCCACAAACCAAAGGACCTCCTGAATCCCCCTGTGAAGAAACACAGATCAATGACTGAAGTGATACTTCTCACTACTGATGGTCTCTATTTGATATTGTTTTTACATACACTACAGCTTCCTCCATGGCCGTAGACACACATCATCTGTGAGGCTGAGTATTGATCTTTCCATTTATTTTTGCATTCTGTGTTATTCATGATCTTCACTTCTACTTCCATGAGACATTTGCTCTTTTTCCCTTGTAAATTCAGTTTTCCCCAGCCGGCAACACTGCAGACAGAATCAGCTTCGATGTCTCCCTCTTGTGCTGGTATGGAAATCCTCTTGACAATCTTGTTTTGTTTGACTTCTTTCTCTAACTGTAATACAATAACATTATCATCATTAAAAGACACGCCAAATCATATTTCATCTCACAATTAATTGTTTTAATAACAGTCATTTGAACTACTGTTACCCTCAAAAGCATAATGTCATTCAGCAAAGTGCGAATGTTAAAGTCCGGATGCATGTGGTAGGACTTCACTTTAATGCGGAAGGACCCTTTATCGTTTTCTAAGTCATGTGCACCAACCACAGCTTTTAGTCCCATCTTACTGTGTAAGAAAATCTTGTTAGTATAATGAACAGTACCATCAATATAGAAGTTTTTTTTTTTATTTATTATGAAATTGTGATTTTAACTCATTATTGCAGTTCATACTAAATTTCAATCTTACTTGCAATGTGCAGCAGTCAAGACAAACTCATCAGAAATGAGGAATCCACCACAGACATGTTTTAAGTTCTTCTGAAGAGAAACCATGTAAGGTCTGGAGTGGGGTTTTGCTTCTGTGCCGTTCACTATACCCACATTCACATGAGCTGAGAGAGAGATAGAACTATTAGTCAGCTTATTCAGTACATACCAGTTAGTATAATGCGCTGTTATATAATGAGTCTCACCAGTGAAGGTCAGGTGTGGCAGCAGAGAGGCCAGCAGGAGCAGAGAGATGATGGTCATCATGAAGACATTCAATAAGCTCTCACTGGCAAAACACTGTATAAATATAAGGATGGGTGGAGACATTAAGCTGCCTGTGAGTCTTTTTTTCTCAGCTTGTGGTGTCAGTAACACTGATAGTAAGAAGATATTATTTGTGTTACTTCTTGTCATCTGCATCAACTATTATGTGAAACCACAATATACAAGATGTAAGATATGCATGCATGGATGTTGCTCTGGATGTCAGAATATGGAAATGGACTTTTGTATTTATTTGTCTTGTGGCTATACTGAAACGGTGTGTATTTTGACATTTACAAATAGGCCCCAATTTTTCTTTGTGTGACAAGTGGACAAGTGGAAATGAATGATGCTGTGATCAGCATTATGCTGTTTACTGAGCTTAACATGTACTGAACCCAAAATATTCCTTTAAATAAAGATCATACTTATAAATATTTTGTGTAAAGTTCTGATGATCTGTGAAGCTCTACACAATGTAAATACACAGTTATTAATTTTTTTACTCTGTAGGCCTACATTTGTATTTGCGTTACAATTGTCTCTTTTTATCTTGTTTTTATATTCAAGATGGATGTGGTAGATCATTACAGTCAAACAACTGGAACCACAGATGAGCTGATGACCACAACTGCCCTCTGAACAGGGGTGAGAGTCATGAAAAGCTTAAGAAAGAATTTAAGAAGGAACTAAGAAGTTCAGATCAGAATGCTCCTAAATGCAGTTATTAAGAAGTTGTCAAATTTCTTAAGTACATGCTGAAGAAAAACGTCAAAGGCCATCTTTGAAATGATCAGAATAAGCACACACTCTATTTTCATCGCGGCTGGCATGATGGGAAGTAAAGTTAAACATTTTCTTAACCCTTATTGTCCACTGACTACCATAAGTAATGCATTCGTGGGTTTATCTCCCCTAAAAGTGTAAACATTGAGCCTCCCAGGCACCATCAAAGCATAGAGCTGTCTGCTTACACTGCAAAAAAATGGCTTATCTTACTTAGTATTTTTGTCTTGTTTCTAGTCAAAATATCTTAAAATTCTTCAGTCAAGATACTTTTACTAGATAAGCCAAATTACATAAGATATTTAGTCTTGTTTCCAGGGGGTGGCTTATCTTACTTAGTATTTTTGTCTTGTTTCTAGTCAAAATATCTTAAAATTCTTCAGTCAAGATACTTTGACTAGATAAGCCAAATTACATAAGATATTTAGTCTTGTTTCCAGGGGGAAAAAAACTAAATTAAGTGGATTTTGCTTAAAACAGGTAAAATTATCTGCCAGTGAGGTAAGTAAAATATTCTTAAAACAAGAGTATTTTACTTACCTGCAATTATCATTGCAGAATCCACCATAGGCATATGTGCACATCATCTGTGAGACTGAGTAGTCGATCTCTGGCCACCTCTTGTAACGTTCTCTTCTATTCATTATATACAGTGGGGGAAAAAAGTATTTAGTCAGCCACCAATTGTGCAAGTTCTCCCACTTAAAAAGATGAGAGAGGCCTGTAATTTTCATCATAGGTATCCTCAACTATAAGAGACAAAATGAGAAAAAAAAAATCCAGAAAATCACATTGTAGGATTTTTAAAGAATTTATTTGCAAATTATGGTGGAAAATAAGTATTTGGTCAATAACAAAATTTAATCTCAATACTTTGTTATATACCCTTTGTTGGCAATGACAGAGGTCAAACGTTTTCTGTAAGTCTTCACAAGGTTTTCACACACTGTTGCTGGTATTTTGGCCCATTCCTCCATGCAGATCTCCTCTAGAGCAGTAATGTTTTGGGGCTGTCGCTGGGCAACACGGATTTTCAACTCCCTCCAAAGATTTTCTATGGGGTTGAGATCTGGAGACTGGCTAGGCCACTCCAGGACCTTGAAATGCTTCTTACGAAGCCACTCCTTCGTTGCCCGGGTGGTGTGTTTGGGATCATTGTCATGCTGAAAGACCCAGCCACGTTTCATCTTCAATGCCTTTGCTGATGGAAGGAGGTTTTCACTCAAAATCTCACGATACATGGCTCCATTCATTCTTTCGTTTACACGGATCAGTCGTTCTGGTCCCTTTGCAGAAAAACAGCCCCAAAGCATGATGTTTCCACCCCCATGCTTCACAGTAGGTATGGTGTTCTTTGGATGCAACTCAGCATTCTTTCTCCTCCAAACACGACAAGTTGAGTTTTTACCAAAGAGTTCTATTTTGGTTTCATCTGACCATATGACATTCTCCCAATTCTCTTCTGGATCATCCAAATGCTCTCTAGCAAACTTCAGACGGGCCTGGACATGTACTGGCTTAAGCAGGGGGACACGTCTGGCATTGCAGGATTTGAGTCCCTGGCGGCGCAGTGTGTTACTGATGGTAGCCTTTGTTACTTTGGTCCCAGCTCTCTGCAGGTCATTCACTAGGTCCCCCCGTGTGGTTCTGGGATTTTTGCTCACAGTTCTTGTGATCATTTTGACCCCACGGGGTGAGATCTTGCGTGGAGCCCCAGATCGAGGGAGATTATCAGTGGTCTTGTATGTCTTCCATTTTCTAATAATTGCTCCCACAGTTGATTTCTTCACACCAAGCTGCTTACCTATTGCAGATTCAGTCTTCCCAGCCTGGTGCAGGTCTACAATTTTGTTTCTGGTGTTCTTTGACAGCTCTTTGGTCTTGGCCATGGTGGAGTTTGGAGTGTGACTGTTTGAGGTTGTGGACAGATGTCTTTTATACTGATAACGAGTTCAAACAGATGCCATTAATACAGGTAACGAGTGGAGGACAGAGGAGCCTCTTAAAGAAGTTGTTACAGGTCTGTGAGAGCCAGAAATCTTGCTTGTTTGTAGGTGACCAAATACTTATTTTACCGAGGAATTTACCAATTAATTCTTTAAAAATCCTACAATGTGATTTTCTGGATTTTTTTTTCTCATTTTGTCTCTCATAGTTGAGGTATACCTGTGATGAAAATTACAGGCCTCTCTCATCTTTTTAAGTGGGAGAACTTGCACAATTGGTGGCTGACTAAATACTTTTTTGCCCCACTGTACATGTTTGCCTCCATTAGACGATCGCTTAATGGGCCATGAGTCCACGATCTTCCCCAGCCCACAACACTACAGAGAGTGTTTGCCTCAACATCTTCTCCATTCTTTGGTAATGAAATCCATTTAACGTAGTTGTTTAGTTTGACCTTTTCCTCTAGCTGTAATTCAAAAACACAACTATTATTAATAAGGAGATTTAATAATCTTTTATAAGACTGAACAGCAGTTGATTATACTGCAATTTTTTAGGTTAGTACAGAAGCCCTGAAGGCCAAGGTTTGTTTTATTATTATTTTGAAGTACCTCTTAAAAAAAGAGTCCGTTTTCTACATTATTGATTTGTTCTCCTGAGTATAACAAAAATGTTCTAATCATTTTTTATGTTGTTGTTGCTATAAACTAATAATTGTTGCTAAAATATATTGTAGGAAATAGACTCAAGTAGGCAAGCTTAATTCAAATAATGAATAAATTAAATAATAAATTAAATTCTCATAGTGTGAGTCAGTTTTATTGCTAGTGTTTCTGATCAGATGTTATTTTTAACAGCTAAATGTATTACAGGTTGTTACCCTCAAAAGCATGATGTCATTCCAAATAGGACGTTTGTAGTTTGGATGCGGGATCGTGTTGCCCAGAAATCTGAATAGAAACCATGTAAGTCTGGAGTGGGGTTTTGCTTCCCTGCCGTTCACTATTCCCACATTCACATGAGCTGAGAGAGAGATAGCGCTGTTAGTTGTCTTATTCACCAGATATATCAATATGCAATTTAGTCAATTCAGTCTCACCAGTGAAGGTCAGGTGTGGCAGCAGAGAGGCCAGCAGGAGCAGAGAGATGATGGTCATCATGAAGACAATCAGTGAGCTCTGACTGACAAAACACTGTATAAATATACTTTAAAGGGCTCATATGATGCTATTTTAAAGATCATTATTTTGTGTATTTGGTGTAACAGAATATGTTGACATGCTTTAATGTTCAAAAAACACATTATTTTAAAATACTGTACATTATTGTAGGTCCTCTATGCACCGCCTCTCTCAAACACGTTGTTTTCAACAAAGCCCCCTCCTTTGACAAGCACAGTCTGCTCTGATTGGCCAGCTGAACCAGTGCATTGTGATTGGCTGAACACCACAAGCACGAGTCGGAAATGTAATGCCCCTTACCATAATCGCAGCTTCAGCTTTCAAAGTAAATATCAAGACAGTTAATAATGTTGTTAGTTTTACCATCAGTTCAAGCCCGAAAGGGCAACAGAGTCGCGTGACAGACACAGTGATGATGCAGTACACAAGCCGCGGTTAAGACAGCTGACGTGCTATGATTTCTGACAGGCAGTTCACTCTCCTGTGATGCGACCCTGTTCCGCTCACACACACACACACACACACACACACACACACACACACACGACGCGTTACTCTGCGCTGCGCAAAACTTT
>NW_015505260.1:0-4954 GCF_001515645.1 Sinocyclocheilus grahami | reverse complement strand
GCATTTATTATTATTTTATTTTAGAAATAGCCTTGTACTCTTCTAGGTTAAAAAAACTGTCGCCCATAAAATGCGTTGCACAAATTCGAACATCTGGGTTGTGCTGTTCTGTTGTAAATAAATCTTAACCAATGATTCCTAACTGCATCTACTTCCGGAAGGCCAAATAAAGTGCTTTTGCTTTCGCACTGAAACACAGCGTCTCCCTGACATGCTGCATCAACACGACTGATGTTCCTGAAACCACGCCTTCTTTCTTTGCGTGCACATTTGGGCAGCATTATGCTAATATTTCCACATAGTGACGTAGATATGTGGGGGCGTGTTAGAACGAGCCGTTTTAGGTAGGCGTGGCTGACTCTTAACTTTTATAAAGAATATCACTTTGGATTTGAGACTTTAGTCTTTGCAACTTTACAGATCTTCTTTATGCACCAAGAGCTTGTAACACTCCAAAGAGAAAGGAAAACTTGAAATCGCATCATATGACCCCTTTAAAGGGGGGTGGAGACATTTATATGACCATATGTCTTCATAAAATGTGGAAATGGCTCCAAATGACTGTTTAACCTCTTATAATAGCTGAGTAGTTTATAGTAGTTCAGATAAATCAACAGCATTTGTCGCATAATATCAATTGCCACAAAAAATATTTCACATTTTTCCTTTGGAAAAGAAAAAAATCAATGTTACAGTGAGGCACTTACAATGAAAGTTAATGTGCCAATTTTTGTAGGGTTTAAAAGCAGAAATCTGAAGCTCATCATTTTGTAAAAGCAACTGCTTTACTTATGTTAAAACTTGTGTACTATTTGAGCCATAAAGTGGTTTAAACCACCATTTTTTTTACAGTCGTTTTAGGGTTTATAGCATTGCCATGGAAACGTTAGAAAGTTGGATATATCTTTACATAGAAAAGGTTAATAAGTTATTTTTTCTACGTAAAAAAGTGCGATCATACGTTGTTCACATCTTATGGTTATACTAGTAAAACAGTGAGAATTTTTACATTTATGGATTGGCCCCATTCACTTTCATTGTAATTGTACACTGTGTACATTTCACTGTATCCTAGATTTTTATTTTATTAAGAAATGGAGGGACAAGTGGACAATAAGTTTTGTGGTAAACAACAATAACAAGTGCTATCAAGTAAACTTCACTTGTATTGAATATCAGATATTTAGATCAGTTCTCATAATGAAGTAAAAAGTTCTAGGAATTCTTAATTCTTACACAAAATGCTGTAAAATTCACAATTATATTTTATTTTCTACTTAATTATTTTTACTCAGTACATTTTTACTTGCTTTACAATTCTGTCCCAATTACAGATGAGAGCAGAGCAGTTTCATAGTGTTTAAGTTTATAGTAATTCTTCTAAAAGCACATCTGAGCTGATGGCCACAACTGTCCTGTGTTAGGGATTTAGATTCGGAAGCAAAGATACTGAAGGTGCAAAGTTTGTGGTTTTGCTAGAATTTTCCACTATGTATGGTGTCAATGGCTTGCGGCTTTGGTGTGGGTGTGTCTCACACGTCCTGAAAAGTGAAGCTGCGGGCTCTTTGATCGCCCCCTGGTGGCTGGCTGCAGTACAGGTCATAAACCCCACCCTCTCCATGTAAACGAATGGGTCTTGAGTCAAAATACAAAAAATAAATTACCTTTCCAATACAATTTTCCGAAAGATGGTTTTGGTAATTTAAGGTAGTTGTTATCATGCTGATATATGATCAATTGTTCGTTTTTGTGATAAGTTTGATTTTAGCTAGTAATTTTGATGCTAGAAAAATGGGGCGTGTCGTTATGGTTGATTGGGTCTGCGGGAGTTTGATACTGCGGCTCCACCTCGACACTACTGTGCAGACTCTGGCTCCAAACGAACTTCTACTGCACAGACTTTGGCTCCAAATGACGTAATTTACTCAAGATGGCATTGAGATGCTTTGGCTTCACTTTTCTATAGTGGAAGGAATAGGAGACGTGTCGTCCATCCTTTTTTTTACAGTCTATGCTTGAAGCCACCAAATACATGTTCCTCATTCTCTTGAATGTTATGGTGACTGGGAAAGGATGTGTTTTGTTCGCTTGTTACTTCGATAAAATCGGGTGGCCACGGTGTAATATTCCCTGATAGCACACATATATCACAGAGACGTCTATTTGACGTCTGCATTTACATCTGCAAGACGTGTTATTTAGAGTGTTTGCTCATCCGCAATACGTCTACAGGATGTTTCCTATCAGATGTCAAATAGACGTTTAGAAGATGTCTAAGATGTTTATGACTTAGAATGTATGTAAAATTGACATCTTAAAGACGTCTATCAGATGTTTGTACACAGCAGATGCTTTCCAGATGAAGTGATCTTTAAGAGATGTCTTGCAGACGTACCTGTGCTATCTGGGTTACATTCCCATGAGTTGCTGTATGCAATATTGACAGCTAGCAGTTGAAATGGGTACTGCAGTCCAAATTCAATATATTGTTCCTCCCACCCCGTCCTCCTCAGACACGATACTCACGTAGGTTGTCAGAGGACACGCAACAGAAACGAGCGCAACTAGCACACGTACCTCTGCAAGATGTCTGTTAAAGATTGCTTCATCTGGAAAGCATCTGCTGTGTACAAACATCTGATTGATGTCTTTAAGATGTCAGTTTTGCATACATTCTAAATCATAAACATCCTATAGACATTTTCTAAACGTCTATTTGACATCTGATAGGAAACGTCCTGTAGACGTATTGCAGATGAGCAAACACTCTAAAAAATATGTCTCGCAGATGTAAATGCAGACATCAAATGGACATCTCTGTGATGTACGTGTGCTATCAGGGTGACAATAGAAAGCGACGAGCCTTAAGGTGTAAGCTGATGAGTTGATTTATCCATGTTTTAATAAGCCTCGTGTCACACATTTTTTAGAAGGATTCCGAGGCTTTTTAGGTCGGGTAGAATCTGTTATCTCTGACCCAGTTCGTTTGCTGGCATCCGTGGCTGCAGTATGCTGTGTATTCCAACAACTGGCAACCCTGAGTGTTGAAATACTTACTATTGGGTAAATTGGCAGTGGGCAGAATCACACAGGCAAAAACAAAAACAGACATTCCAACACGGAACACACATTTCAAAATAGAATAACAGACTGTAGCATTGTTTTTTGGAGAAACGAGTTTGGAGAAAGCATGTGGAATTTGTATGCTTTAGTACAATCAAAAAATTACATACAGCAACATACTATGACATCTGGTGGTGAGTTGTGGTATTTTTTTACACTGTGATCAAGGTCGTGTTGACACTACATGCTACCTTTTTTCATGCGTTAAACTTCTAGCATATTCAAGTCAAACGTTTAAATGCTTAGTTCCTTCTATCAGGTCTTCCTAAAAGTCTTTAGCAGTAAAGTGAGCATTTCTGCAGTACAATGCACTTTTACCCTATGTCTTGTGAGCAGGAAATATTCTATCTCCTGAATCAACGTGGTGAAAACATCTTCTTGTCTGCAGAATCCTTGAAAAATGTTATAAAAAACATAAAATAGGCCTTCATATTTGCAGTTTTCACAGGCTGGGTAAAGAAATAACCACTCACAGGTGATTGACATATGACACATTTATTGAATAAATTTCAAGTCAAAATCAAGTAAAAAAAATAAATAAATAAAAGAGTCAAACACACATACTGGTAAAAAATGTATAGCCTGAATGCACTGTAAGTTGCTTTGGATGAGAATGTCTGCTAAATGCATAAATTAAATTAATATAAACATCAGGTAGCTCAGGTGAATTGCAGAGATTTGACACCAACAGCAATTTTCCCACAAACCAAAGGACCTCCTGAATCCCCGTGTTAACAATGTAAACACAAAAACTAAGCTCACTGTTTGGGGCCTTATATCAATCAATATGACAGATGATCTTTTGTACTTAGGGTGCATTTTCCTCCATTGCCATATGTACACATCATCTGTGAAACTGAATAGTCATCTTCTCCCCATTTATTTTCACATTTTGTGTTATTCGTGATCTTCACGTGTGTTTCCATGAGATGACTGCTAAGGGAACCATTAGTATCAAGCCTTCCCCAGCCTGCAGAATGCACTTCAATCTCCTCTTCTTTCATTGGTATGGATATCCAGTTGACTTTCTCATTTTGTGTGACTTTCTTCTCTAGCTGTAGTACAAAATATAACAGAAATATGTAATATTACTGCACAGCAGTTTTGCAAATTATTTATTTGATCAGAACATACATGCAACCTATTTTTAGGTCATTTCCCTTCATTTGAGATTTAAGTATGTCTGTCTGGTTTGTTTTCTGGCATGTTGTTTGTTTGTTCTGGCATACAAAATGTATGGACGGTATATGCAAATAAAAGCATTTACGTTTGCAAAGCTTTAGAAATGCAAACATCTGTATACATCCTTTATATTCTATATATATTTATACAGTTTACTATTATATAGATATTTTTGAGACCTTAACCCCATCTGTAGACTACGCTAACCACTTCTCAACAATAATAAAAAATAAAAAATAGGAAGATAAATGTACAATGACAGCAATTTAACTATGATATGGCTCTATGTAATACTTGATTCTGATTGGCCGATCTTCGCGCTTCTTAGAGTCTTCACATTTACGTTCTTTTGTAACGCAACTGGTGCCATCTTGTGTCATTACCTCAATGGATATTTGTTCTTAATTATTGTAATACTGTAATAGTGTTTGTCTTGTTGCTAGGAGAATTGTTCTGTAGGTTGTAGTGAACTATTTGTTTTCCTTAGCAGAAGATTTATTATGATTCACAATTTGTAGATGTGTAAAAAGATCATAGTTGGCCAGTTTATTTAGTGACTGTACATTATAGCCATACTATGGAAGCCCGTTTCCGCCACTAAATAAAAATAATGAGAAACTAAGTCATAATAATGAGAAACTAAGTCATA
>NW_015505259.1:1966579-1969396 GCF_001515645.1 Sinocyclocheilus grahami | reverse complement strand
AATTAATCACTTTTGACAGGTAGTCCCCCATATTTTCTTCTCATACGGCCTTAACTCATAACTTATTAATGCGACACACCTTCATCTGCACAGAGGGATGGTGTCTGCGAATATGAGCGAAGATGCTGGATGTATTGCCTGCTTTTGCAGCCACTTTGCGTCCACATTTTTTGCAAATTGGATCTGTCCTCAAGGACAACCCGCGTTTTTTTTAAATATCCAAAGTATTCCCATACTGCAGATATTAACTTTTTTTCGGCGGGGATGGAGATTAGATATTATCTCTGTCTCTGTCATTTTCTCCGCTGCACGTGCGTGTAAGCAGCCAAGTGAATGCAGAGTGAAGCAGCCAAGCGGAAATAAGTAGCATGTGCTCGGGTGAAATTTTATTTCATAAATAAATAAAAAAAACGTAGATATGCAAATGTGAAGATGAAGCCCATGCGTCACTTTCAGGTAGCCTACATTCATAATCCTGTGAAACTTTTTTTGGCTGTTGATGTTAATAACATGTTTTATTGTCAGTAAAAATTTCACCACCAACGCATCAAATATTTTCTCTGAGTTTCCATGTTCCCTTATGAAAATTAGCCATGGTTTTACTCTGAATAAAACAAAAAATCATGGTTCTTATAGCCATGGTAACCACAAATTAACCATGGTTTTGTTACTTCAAATAATAATTTAGAAAAGAAGTATTAAGATAATATTTTTTGTGGTTATAAAAACAGACCTAAGCAAACAACAGCCTTTAAAAATGACTTAAAATACATTATATAAAAACAATGTGGCAATAATATTTGGCTAATTAATAATTATATGCTGTCATTGAATACCACAGTTAAAATACATAATGTAATACAAAATAAACAAATTATGTACATTACATATTATTACAAATGCCTGCAAAGGGAGCAAAAGGCCTGGTAATTGCTGCTGTTACACTTACAGGATGATCAAGTCCTTGTTTAATATTGACCAAACATTTAATTCAAATATCCACTTAATATTTAATTTTTGGCCACCCGTTTTGCAATAGAAATGACACAGTCTCTATAATTTCTTCTTCTTCAAAAAAAAGAAAAACCTGGACATCACAACCCTTACAAATATTAACCATGATTTTATCCTAGTAAAACTGCTTAATTTACTTTTGCGTGATTTCTGAATGCTTGAGACTAAAACATTTTTCTGATACTAGAGGCTGGTTACTGAAGCGTATTATCAGACTGTGAGCAGCTTTTGGCACAGAGTCAAAGAGGGACTCGCTAAGTAAGTGCTTGATAGTGTTTTTATCCACATAATGTTTAGGATATTTCATGTTTTAGACATTTAAAATACACAATCACTATAAACCACTTATTATAATAATAATAACGATAATAATAAGAAAAACAAGAAGAAACGCCAATGCATATTGAAACAGCAGTAGCCTAATAATAGGCCAAACCTTTCAAACATAATTTGATTTTTTTTCACGTCAAATGCTTGTATATAGTCTACATATAAAGTTCACTCTATTATTCCTGTTTACCAGCCCCTCACTCTCATGTCTTTCAGGAGAAATGGATGAATTGACGTGTTGTAAATCCAAAAGGATCTACTACATAGCGCACATACAGCCCCTAAACTAAGCCATCAACTTTCATCATTATGAACTTGATTAAAACACAAAATACATTTATTTGGCAACCACCTGAAGCAGCTAAGCTAACACAATTTAGCATAGTTTAATCTTAGGCTAAGATACCAAATAGCTTTAACAATTAGGGGTTAGCACTCTTTAATTGAAGCTTGTAAATACAGCATGTGTGTATGCAGTGTGAAGTAATTTGAATTTAAACTAATCCCTGGTTTCTGATTTATCACTTTCTTGTCCTTCTTTTTCTTCTTTTTCTATGTTTACCAATCTTCAATTCGTCTCAGCGAATTTAACTATCTTAGCTGTATCCTTCCTGAATGCTATTGCTAAGTTACTAGTTAATTAAATCTAAATTTAATTACATTTTAACTGTCTATCTAGAGAAGAATCATTAAGTTATTGGGTGTTTTTAGTGACACAGTGAATAATGCGCTACGGAGGGCAGGGCACACACATGGCTGGATTCAGCATGGGAGCTGAACGTGCAGCAGCTGTGACCAGATATGGTGTGTGTGCCCAACACAAATCTTACAGTTAATCACGAGTGCTACTGATTGTTCCTAATATCAGATTGATTACCCTGTTTTAATAATAGCAGTCAGCTAATTTTAAATCCATTTACATGTTATGCCCCCTTTTGTTCCACTTTGATTTGATGATCTCTCTTAACCTCAAAATGAAACAGAGACACTTTTATTTTTGATTTGTTTATTTTCAACATGCACCCTAATTTTATGACCCTGTTACACAAGTCATCTAGACAAATACTAGGGCATAACTATCGTCCTGAGCACCAAATAATAAGCATAATCTGAATAGAAATGCTCTCCTTTTCCTTTTCCCTCTTCAACTCCACTTCCTCAGAGGTTAAGCCTGTTGTGAAACATCAGCAAGTTCTAAGTGATAATTTGACAATAAGAACAGTCTTAAGTCATCAATCAGAACTCTGTTCACACCCTTTTCAGCAAACATATGCTGACCCAAACCTATTTTAGCATTCTGTCATCCACAGCTAAAATAATAACCTAATACTTCAGCTAAGCACACCTGGCAAAACCTAGCTGTCCACGCTCTGTTTGATCATGTAGTGGTCTCTAGCCCTTACTCTCAACACAAGTTTGCCAAAAAAGTTGCAGATGCTCAGACTAACTGCCCAGATTGCAGACCAAAGAGGA
>NW_015505259.1:1965381-1966404 GCF_001515645.1 Sinocyclocheilus grahami | reverse complement strand
ATTAATGGTGTTATTCTAGCGTAGCTAACTACGAATCCACCATTGCCTGTGAAGTGAATGTGCTGTTTTGATAATAAATGAATTTGTATGGGACATGTCATAACTGATTGTTATGCCCCGCATGAGTTTCCCATGCATGCTCACAGCAGTGCAAGTTCTGCTCCCCTTGCACCTGATGTGAGTTTGCATTGGTCTCCTAGCAACACGTGACCCCGGAAGTGTGAGCAGACTCTTCCGGTTAATCTGACAACAGCCCCACTTCACAGACCTGTGTGTAAACAAAGAACTGCGTGTAGCCAACGCTAACTCGTTAGCCGCCGCACAGGCATTTAAGCTAAGCCCTTTACCTCTACTGCTAGCTGTTAGCATCCAACTAACACTTAGATAGGTGTGTAAAGTGTAACGCTCAAATCTCTCTCTCTCTCTCTCTATACATACTTTGGTTTTACCTGTTTTTGTTTATTTTTGTTTTGACTTTATTCTACCTCTCTTTAATTTTATTGCATTTATTTACATTTGTTTAGCATGAATGTACCAATTCAGCTAAATTGATTTTTATTAAATTTGAGATTTAAATAAATCAATTTGTTTATTTACTTTCCCTTTTATTGTTTTGTTTTACTTTTACCTTATTTTAGTTATTTTACCATCACCATCTTCGCTTTTTGTATAGGATTACAGTAGTTCTAGCAACTGTTGTTTCCTTAATGAGTTATACAGGTCAGTCTAACCCTAGGTTTATGAGTCTATTACAGCATCACCCACAAGTGATACCTGCTTAGCCATATCTCTTAGAAGAAAAAACTTAAATGGGTAAAATCTTCCTTCTTCCTTTTCTTTATTTGATTTCATCTTATTTTATTTCAGTTTTGTCACAGTGACCAAACCTGTGAACCATCAGTGCTTTGAGTAATAGTTTGACCACATGTATAGCCCGGTCATCAGCTGACCCTTGCTTACAGCGCCCTCAACAAAGTTACTCAAACTCTCTCTTTGTGTTCACGAACACAAAAACATAGCACC
>NW_015505259.1:1963383-1965345 GCF_001515645.1 Sinocyclocheilus grahami | reverse complement strand
CTTGGAAAGAGAACTGTTTCACACAAAGTCACTGTTTAAAAACAGCATATGTGGAACTAAATGAGAAAGACACCAGATCTAAGGCCTTAGAAAGCCAGCTGCATGCAGCCAGAGCTGAGGTACAAACCCTGACTCAGCAATTAAAGAGGAGCTCAACATTGGTTCCGAAAACCGCCAACACTCACCACACCAGCCCGCGACCCCCCCCCCGTGCGCGCCAGCGGGGGGGGGGGGGGGGGGGGGGGAGCCAAAGCCTTCTGCTTGACACTTAACACTTCACAAGTCAGCTCCCTGACAACCCTGAACACCTCTGCAGCTGCAGAAAAAAAAAAAAGTTTAATTCAGGCGAACCGAAACAAGCAGCCCGAGGTAAATTCAATGTCACAAATGAACTGGAATATGATTGCAGACCACAAGGTGCACAGACAGGGAAAACACGAAACAGAACTTCCCCTGGCAAGTAGGCCCAGACCCCCTCAGCCAAGAGTCCGAACCTGCGAGGGGGGGGCGAGAGCCCACTGTTCACACGTCACCAACCAGCAGCCACAAGGGGGTGGGGCAGGGACCTTTCCAGAGGATCACTGCAGAAACACACACCGTGTGACCCCACAGACCCCAACGAGCTGGCCAGAGACAATACATCTGGCAACCTAAATACTGCAGAGACCCTGAGGACATCAAAGGAACTGATCCTGCAGCCTCACCAGCAGCTTAAACAAGCCATCATAAAGGAATTCTCAGAACCAGAGTCTGAACATGGACTGATCGCTGCTGATTCTGAACTTCACAACTCAGAATCCAAAGCGTGCACCAGAAGGCACCCAGCATTGCCACAATGCAAAACCCTTCTACAGAAAGCCCCTAGCCAGAAGAGGACAGAGCCATCACCATGGCAACAGACCCAGGTTCCAGACCAACCACTGCAAGGACAGCCCTACTTCTGGGTTACAGGAGCTGCTGACACTTGCAAAAGAGCTCCTTGAACAAAACTCAACTAAGGAGTTAAGGAGTACACAAACAACTGACACCAGAACTAAGGCCGTACAAGGCCAGCTGCATACAGCCAGAGCTGAGGTCCAAACCCTGACTCAGCAATTAGAGAGGAGCTTGACATGGTTCAGAAAAAATTGAAACAGTCCTACCGACTGTGCATAGACTTAAGCAAAAGACAGCCGGCTGAACATCACGTCGCCAGCAGTGCAAGCCCTCCACGCCTGTGCACAGCTACGAAAGGGGGGAAGGGGAGCCAAAGCCTTCTGCTTGACACTTCACAAGTCAGCTCCTTGAAAACCTCTGCAGCTGCAACAAAAAAATTCAGGCGAACCGAAACAACGCATGTGAATGCCACCTGCAAGCAGCCCGAGGTGAATTCAATGTCACAAATGAACTGGAATATGCTTGCAGACCACAAGGTGAACAGACAGGGAAACACGAAACAGAACTTCCCCTGGCCAGCAGGCCCACCCCCTCAGCCAAGAGTCCGAACCTGCGAGGGGGGGGGGCGAGAGCCCACTGTTCACACATCACCAACCAGCAGCCACAAGGTGGTGGGGCAGGGACCTTTCCAGAGGATCACTGCAGACACACACACCGTGTGACCCCACAGACCCCAACGAGCTGGCCAGAGACAATACATCTGGCAACCTAAATACTGCAGAGACCTTGAGGACATCAAAGGAACTGATCCTGCAGTCTCACCAGCAGTTTAAACAAGCCATCATAAAGGAATTCTCAGACCCAGAGTCTGAACATGGACTGATCGCTGCTGATTCTGAACTTCACAACTCAGAATCCAAAGCGGGCACCAGAAGGCACCCAGCATTGCCACAATGCAAAACCCTTCTACAGAAAGCCCCTAGCCAGAAGAGGACAGAGCCATCACCATGGCAACAGACCCAGGTTCCAGACCAACCACTGGGAAAAGCCATGGAAAAAGGCATCCTCATCCTGCAAACACCACGG
>NW_015505259.1:1962411-1963330 GCF_001515645.1 Sinocyclocheilus grahami | reverse complement strand
GAACGGAGGCTACACAAGGACAGCTGGACACGCCTACTTCTGGGTTACAGGAGCTGCTGACACTTGCAAAAGAGCTCCTTGAACAAAACTCAACTAAGGAGTACTGAGAAGGACAAACTTCTGACTCCTTGCCTGATGCAACACAGCATCAGACTCCTCCAAGGGAGGAGCATCCCTTGAAACCGGTCGACACCCCAGAAGTAGCCAGACAACGTTGGATTGAGCAACGGGCCCACATGCCCATCAGCGAAACCTCGACCAACACAACTCAGGCAAGCTCAAGTCGGTGCTGTCCCAAGAGTCAAGCGACACCGCAAACATCAGATTTCTAGTGACGTTGAGCAAAGCAGAGAGCTAACAACCACCTGCTGCTCTCCTGCCATCATCACTAGGTTGACAGGTGACACAGCGAAAATAGACAACATCCTTTTTAGAAAGATGGCGGCGATGCTGATGGCTGCCTCCGTGGCGTGCTCCGCAGTTGTTTTTATGTTTTTGTTAGTTTGTCCTGTCTTTAGTTATATCCCTGCAATCAGTTTCACCAGAGACGAATTGCTGGATATTAGGAAGTACACACCACCCGATATTTTGATTATTCTGATGTTTTGCTGGACACTGTTTTCGGGGGAGCTGCGGCACTGATCACTTGCTTCAGGACGCGCAGACGAGGGATGATGAAAGATGATGTGCTGTTCAGATCTAGAAGTGCTCTTCATTAATTGCAATCCGTTCTATTCGCCGCGGGAGTTTTGCTCGTAAGTGTGTACATTCCTCCGCAAGCACACGTGAGCACCGCTTTACAGAAACTCGCTGATCTGATCACAGACACAGAACAACAACACCCTAACTCTGTTTTAATCATTCTCGGGGACTCTAATAAAGCAAATCTCTCCCGTGAACTGCCAAAATACAGACAGCA
>NW_015505259.1:1944775-1957180 GCF_001515645.1 Sinocyclocheilus grahami | reverse complement strand
CAGAGCTGAGGTACAAACCCTGACTCAGCAATTAAAGAGGAGCTTAACATTGGTTCCGAAAGAATTGAAACAGTCCTACAGACTGCGCATAGACTCAAGCAAAAGACATCCTGCGGAACATCACGTCTGTGAACAAGGCCCAGGACCCTGGTTACCATGGCAACCCTGACACCAGATACATTTACGACCTAATGGCATGTTGAGAATTACCCCTCTCACTACACTTTTTATAGGAAGAGACACAATGCACAGTAGAAATAGACTTTTCTCTAATTAATCCATAGGAAAACCTTTCTTGACATACTGACATACTCATAGATCGATTACAAAACTATACAGGTATCCAAGGGCATTCGGCCTTGACTTTTCCATTCACCAAGATTCTCTGACTCAAACTGGTTCTTTTTCATCAACCAACTTCAGCAAAGATCAACTTGAACCTTCAGATTGCATCAAGCCTCTTTCAGACAGACGACACTTGCAAGTATCAGACTTAGTCTTATTAATTGATACCTTAGGCATCATTTGTACCTTTTTACAAAGGTGTGTTTGAACTAAGAATCTGATGTTCCCTTCAGGCTGTAAATCTGCTGAATATGCAAATGGTTCCATAACTTCATTCCTTATTTCTCTCCTTTTTACTGCCTAAACTTTAACTCCTTTTCCTATACCAACCGAATGCGTGTGTGTGTGTATGTTAGACCAGTTTAAGTGTTTATGTAGTATGTTAGACTAGTTTAAGTGTTTAGGTAGTTAGTAAAGTCTTACTTGTATCACACTTGACGTTGTTCATTGTTTGCTCATAACTGGAGTCACTTAATCATGCAGATTTATGCTACAAGCTCGGTGTAGGATTGTACAGTAAGAAAGTTATTTCCCTTAACCAGGAAATTAACGTTCTTAGAATTGACAGACAGTTGACCCTGAGAGGTCAAGTAAATATCTACAGTGGATCTAAATATTCATAATTAACTATAACTAGTTATGATTAATTATTCATATTTCCCCATGAGCTGATTCGCTACAAGAGTAATCAAAAACTACTAAATGAATACCATAAATGAAATAGGAATAAAGTGCATAAGATGCATAAAGTGCTAGTGATTATGTTGGGTGTTGCCATGTCAGAGCTACGTTATCTGGAAAGATAAACTGTTGCTACTCTGAAAGAAATAAGGTGAAGAACCCTATTATGCATCAAACAACTAAATACATTAAATATTTGCTATAAACTGCAATCAGCTATATAATATCTAATGTAAATTAGAAAAATCATATACTGATAATATCTAACAATGCCAAGGTTTCTGGAAGAGGTTTGTATAAGTGATATTTACATTCTCTGTGGTCGAGTGAGCAGTCCAGGAGCGGTAACTTCATCCAATGGTTGTGCTGGTAGCAATGCAGTGGGGAAAGGAGCAGGAATCTGTTTCGACAGCCTTGAATACGAAGCCCTGGAGGATGCTGATCTCCTGGAGCACCAAAGGGTCCTAGAATCTGGAATACGCAGATGTGGCCCTGGAGTAGGTGCAGAAGGTCCTTAGCCTGGAACACGCAAGCAAAGGTACCTTGGAGTGAATGTTTGCTCGCCGGAGCTTAACGTTGTTGCAGATGTCTGTGTGTCTTCTGCCTCTCTGGGCTTGAGACTCAGAACTTGGTCGATCCACTTTGTCTCTCTAGGATGGAGACTCAGGACATGCTGCATCTGTTGTTGTCTTGCAGGACGAAGACTCTGAATGAAGTCTGAACATAGATTATCTCTTTTCTCGCAGGCTGGAAGCTCAGAACGTGGTTGTATCTGTTGCTGCCTCAAAGCTGGAGACTCAGGACTTGGTATCTGTTATTGCCTCTTCCCTCACGGGCCCGAGGTTCAGAACGTTGGTGATCTGTTGCAGTCCTTTCCTTGACAGGACTCAGATTCAGAACGGAGGTTGATCTGCTATTGTCTCACCCTTGCAGACAGGGGACTCAGAACAGTTGTTTCTGTTGCTGCCTTCCCTGTAACAGGCCGGAGACTCAGAAAGTAGGTTGATCTGCTATTGTCTCACTGGACGCGCCGGAGACTCAGAACTTCTGTGTTTCTGTTAACGTCTTTTCCATTGCAGTACTCAGACTCAGAATGAGTGTATCTGTTACAGTCCCTTCCTTGACAGGACTGAGACTCAGAACCAAGGTTGATCTGCTATCGTCTTACCCATGCAGGGCTCAGACTCAGAACGGGTTGTTTCTGTTAGTGTCTCTCCCTTACAGGCCGGAGACTCAGAAAGTAGGTTGATCTGCTATTGTCTCCCTGGACGCGCCGGAGACTCAGAACTTCTGTGTTTCTGTTAACGTCTTTTCCATTGCAGTACTCAGACTCAGAATGAGTGTATCTGTTACAGTCCCTTCCTTGACAGGACTGAGACTCAGAACCAAGGTTGATCTGCTATCGTCTTACCCATGCAGGGCTCAGACTCAGAACGGGTTGTTTCTGTTAGTGTCTCTCCCTTACAGGCCGGAGACTCAGAACGAGTAGTGTCTTTTGGGAAGGTACCTTTATCTCTTTCTGATGAGAAGGAGATTGGAATCTGGCACTTCTCCATTTCCAGGCTGTGATTGGCTGAAACTCCATCAGAGTGGGGGCACATGGTGTGGCCCATCCTTCTTTCCTCCTGTGGAACTTATTTGCATAGTCCAAACACACATTTAGAAGAGTGTCACCACTAAAGCTTTACCAATGCATTATTCACTTCCCAAACCACCACCAGAATACCTTTGGCAATGTTACGAACACATTTCGTCCAAACATGATGGAAGACTGAACTGTCATGCATGCATTCATTTGTCCATTAACAGCTGAGTTTGTATAAGATGTTGCACTACACGTCGCTGTCACTGAGAATACTTATTTCTCTGAATAAGTATGAGATGTGTGTGTTGTCTTTTGCATCTGTTTAAGGTTTGAGAACATAGTTATGAGTGGATTTGGATGGAACTCTGTGATCTCTCTGTGTTTCACCCACTGCTGGTGCATCCAGAGGTCCTAAGGAATTTTCATGGCGGTCACAGGCAAAAACCTTAGGAATCAGTCTGTTGGTGGGTGAAGGGCAAAAACTGCATTTTGACCAATGAGAAGTCCTGTCTTTCCTGGGCTTTGTACCAAAGGTCTTCTTCTTGCCCACTAAGAGGTGTCTGGTTGTTGTCCTGGCATCTTTATCTGATGGCGTTGGACAGTTTGCTTATGTTAGTCAACCAAGATCCAATCAAAATGTAGCAAACCTTTGTCCACTATTGTGGTCAGAGAGGGGCCCCGCCATAAACTGGGCCCTGGAATGTGTTGTCCACTACACATGTCAAAAAATATATGTCTATTTCTGTAGACCTACATTAGTAGGTGGCGATGAATGAGCATCTGTATTACGTATTAGCAAGTTATTAAATATCTGACTCAATTGATTCATTAAAATCACTGAATCATTAACAAATGAAACAGTGGACTTAAAATAAATTATTAACACCACTAATTATTACATCATTATAATTATAATTATTAATGACTTTAAATTTACTGATTTACTGAAATTTATTAATTAATACAGTGACACTAATTTGGGCAAATAGCACTAATAACTTGTTTTGGACTTGAAGCTTAAAGTTGAGGACTTGCAACCAGAAATATAATGCATATTTCAAAAAGTTGCAATTACTCTTAATTCATTGCGATCCCACAGCGTTTTGTTATAATGAGAGGATTCACAAGCATAACTCAGCACTGAACAAAAACACAAATATGCACTGGATAGTTTGCGCCCATGGATTGGCATCTATGAACATACAGTGGGGGAAATATTTATTTGATCCCCTGCTGATTTGGCAAGTTTGCCCACTTACAAAGTAATGAAGGGTCTGTATTTTATGGTAGGTTTATTTTAAAGGATAGAGACAGAATTATCAACCAAAAAATCCAGAAAGAAAACATTATATAAAGGTTAGAAATTGATTTGCATTTCAGTGAGTGAAATAAGTATTTGATCCCGAACCAACCAGCAAGAATTCTGGCTCCCATAGATTGGTTATGTGCCCATGTGGAACACAGATTAGTCCTGTCACTTTTAGAAGTTACTCCTAATGTCAGCTCGTTAGGTGTATAAGACATCTGTCCATACAATCTGTATCTTCCATTCCAACCTCTCCCACCATGGGCAAGACCAAAGAGCTGTCAAAGGATGTCAGAGACAAGATTGTAAGATCTGCACAAGGCTTGAAAGAGCTGCAAGACCAGCAAGAAGCTTGGTGAGAAGGAGACAACTGTTGGTGCGTTTATTCGGAAATGGAAGAAATACAAAACAACCATCAATCAGCCTGGGTCTGGAGCTCCGTGCAAAATCTTGCCTCATGGGGTAAGGATGATCGTGAGAAAGGCTTGTTAATGATCTTACGGCAGTTGGGACCACAGTCACCAAGCAAAACATTGGTAACACACTATGCCGCAATGGACTGAAATCCTGCGGCGCCCGCAAGGTCCCCCTGCTCAAGAAGGCACATGTACAGGCCCGTTTAAAAGTTTGCCAAAGAACATCTAAATGATTCAGAGAAGGCTTGGGAGAAAGTGCTGTGGTCAGATGAGACCAAAATTAATGCCTCTTTGGCATTAACTCGACTTGCCATGTTTGGAGGGAGAGAAATGCTGACTATGACCCCAACAACACCATCCCAACAGTCAAGCAGGGAGATGGAAACATTATGCTTTGGGGCATAAATTGGCACCTGTGGTTACGATACCAGTTTTTGCTGTGGTATCAAAGAAAATGCTTTGGGTACAGGATGACTTCACCACATTGAGGGGCAAATGGACGGGGCCATGCACTGTAAAATCTTGGACGAAAACCTCCTTCCCGCAGCCAGAACACTAAAGATGGGTTATGGATGGGTCTTCCAGCATGACAATGACCCGAAACATACCGGCAAGGCAACAAAGGAGCAGCTCAAGAAGAAGCACATTAAGGTCATGGAGTGGCCTAGCCAGTCTCCAGACCTCAATACTATAGAAAATCTGTGGGAGCTGAAACTTTGAGTTGCCAAACGACAGCTAAGAAACCTTAAGGATTTAGAGAGAATCTGTAAAGAGGAGTGGATTAAAATCCCTCCTGAGATGTGTCAAACCTGGTGACCAACTACAAAAAAATATTTTACCTCTGTGCTTGCTGTGTTTCTGCACCAAGTAGCAAGTCATGTTTTGTTTGGGGATCAAATACTTATTTCACTCACTGAAATGCAAATCAATTTCTAACCTTTATATAATGTGTTGGTATTCTGTCTCTTACACATTAAAATAAACCTACCATAAAAATAACAGACCCTTCATTACTTTGTAAGTGGGCAAACTTACAAATTCAGCAGGGGATCAAATAAATATTTCCCCCACTGCAACTAATCAAGATTGTAGCAACTGGGCCAATCAGACACACCATTTTTCATTAGATTGAACAAATCAGTTATTCATTAGATTAACAAATAGTCACAGACCCCTCACCCAATAAGCATACTGGGTGCCAGGATGTCTGCGAACGACACCAGGCCCCTGGTCACCATGGCAACCAATGCTGATATCATATTAAAATAAACCTACCATGAAAAATTAAATTTTTTTGTAAGTGGGCAAACTTACAAATTCAGCAGGGGATCAAATAAATATTTCCCCCACTGCAACTAATCAAGATTGTAGCAACTGGGCCAATCAGACACACCATTTTTCATTAGATTGAACAAATCAGTTATTCATTAGATTAACAAATAGTCACAGACCCCTCACCCAATAAGCATACTGGGTGCCAGGATGTCTGCGAACGACACCAGGCCCCTGGTCACCATGGCAACCAATGCTGATATCACTGGTTTTATGGCCCAAAGGAATGTGGGCAGAGACAGTCACTACATTTTCCATAGGAAAAACCCAATGCACAGTAAAAATTGACTTTTTCTTTGAATGAACACACATATCCTTCATGTCATTGTGTATGTTGTTACTGTCCTTGTATATTGTCTCTTATATTGTATACTGTTTTATGCAGGCTTTTGATGGAACCACTCGTTCCTGTCATCTTACCTATATGTAATCCTACCATGTTTAGTATCTATGAATTTGTCTTCTGATGATCTAAACGAGAGTATATATTATATGTTGGTACATAGGCAATATATTAGTGTCCTGAGAATCTTTAGTAATTTCGATTCAAGTTCCATATGCAAATTACCATGCTTCCACACAAAGGGTCATAAAAACTCCCCAGTATCTCAAAACTCCCACTTGGGATTTCCGCCTTTCTCATTGGACAAGCCCATCTTGAGAGGCGTGAATCTTCTCAGACCTTAAAGGCCTCACATCAGTGACCTGCCTCAGGAGTCGGTGGTTTGGTTGAATTCTGAGAAGATGAAGATGTGAGCAACCACTCCAGGACACCCTAAGTTCGTGCCAGGCTTCGGCCTTTACTTTTCCATTCACCAAGATTCTCTGACTCAAAAGGCAGTTCTTTTGACCTCATGATTCTCATTTGCTCAGACTTGCACTGTGAGCTGTAAGGTCTTATATAGACAGGTGTGTGGCTTTCCTTATCAAGTCCAATCAGTATAATCAAACACAGCTGGACTCAACTTAAGGTGTAGAACCATCTCAAGGCTGATCAGAAGAAATGGACAGCCCCTGAGTTAAATATATGAGTGTCACAGCAAAGGGTCTGAATACTTAGGACCATGTGATATTTCAGTTTTTCTTTTTTAATAAATCTGCAAAAATGTCAACAATTCTGTGTTTTTCTGTCAATATGGGGTGCTGTGTGTACATTAATGAGGAAAAAAATTAACTTAAATGATTTTAGCAAATGGCTGCAATATAACAAAGAGTGAACAATTTAAGGGGGTCTGAATACTTTCCGTACCCACTGAATGTTTAACCCTTTGGGGTCGACTAACACAGATACGTGTTTTGTGGCATCTTCTCCTGATAACACCGAAAATAACTTAAATTACACTTTCAGTTTTGATCATACAGATAAGAGCAATACATCAATCGATCAAAGCTTTCATTTGTATACACACATAATAACAACAAAACTTTGTGCATTTATAAAATAAAGAAAACAAACAGGCTGCGCTGTCTGCTGCCTTGGTCTGCGTGATCTTCATTTAGAAACGCGTCATTAAAATGAACTGTAACTCAGCAAATACTCAACAAAGAGCCATGAGAGATATATCTATAGAAAGCTTGACATGTCTACTTTTAAACTAAGCAAGTCTTATCGAAAGCAAATATTCTGTGAGAAAGTAATCCATATGAAACCAACGCGATGTCCAGTCTTTCACGTCTCATCACGTCTCACATCACAGCAAACAAAGCAGCAAGACCTCAAGTTTTTTTAATTTTACTGTTCGCGTCGCACTGAGAGGAATATGGATAAGAGATGATAATAGAAAAAGCACCACTAAAGCAACATAAAAGTAGTTCATATGACTAATGCACTATATTGCAAGTACACGGTATATGGTACGGTAGCGCTGTGTAAGGCACAGGAGAAAATGAGCCCTTCCACTGACACTTGGATATGGACTAGTGTCATATAGACATAAAAAATGTTAATGTCAGGGGTACATTAGCTGATTTCAGAACTATGGCACAGGGTAATATTTTCTATAAATAACTTGAATTTCATTCGATTACAATTTTGTTTGTCTCATTAAAAAAACGATTACATAGCTACAAAAGACTTGTGATACAATTTATATTACAAATATATTCTTTTATAGCTTGATAGCCCCAGTCCCCTTCTATGTTCATTATACGAAAAAGAAAACAACTGCCAGCACCATATCGGTTTTGTCACCCAGCTATGAGTCTTGCCAGTCTGCCATGAATGTGTGCCTGTACCGGTCCATAATCTACCAGCTTTCCATCCATGGTAATGATCCCTGTAACAACGTTTGTAGGTCAGGAAGAAGGAGGCGGGAACTGGCGAACACTTAAACAAAACTTTAATAATAAAATAAACAAACACAAAATGAAAGTAAAGCGGCAGCCCCTCGCGGACGACTGCCGCACACAAAACACAAAATAAAGTTCAGGCCTGGTCCTCTCTCGTCCAACACTGTCGTAACTCCTCCTTTTATCCTTCCGGAGGTCCTCCATTGGACTCGAGATCGGTGAGTGGTGCAGGTGTCGCTCATTATCAATTACTCCACTCCCGCCCCCATACTCGTCACAATCCCTTTGGGTGAGTATGGTTCAAGACGCAGAGCCTTTACTTTAACATAAACCACATAGGGGCAGTTTGTGTTAAGATGACCTCCTTTTTCCATAGAATAGGCGCAGAAGAGATCTGCGAGAGATACCTGCCTTCACATAAATCAGGTGGATTATGCCATCATCGAGTCTGGAAGCAGGTGCATCCAGCATGTCTTCTGCAAGGTGGGACTGGTACATGGCCACAACTAGAACAAAATCCTCATCTTGAACCACTGTCCGGTGTTTTGGTACTGGCTGGTTGAGGGGGTTGAGTAAGAAGTCTGTAGGGCCAAGTACAGCCAAAGATGATGGGTTGGATTGTTTTGAATTGGGAGCGTTGTTGGAGTTGCTAGAATTTTGAAGAGTGTGACCAAATAAGTAAATTGAAGGACAGCAGGAATCAGAGTTGGACTGGGGCAATGTGTGGCTAAATGATGCAGTTGAATCCACCAGACTAGGCTGAGACATGGGGTTTTCTATGGGTAAATAAGCTAGTTTCCCTTGATAAACCCTTAGTGAAGCCAGATGAACCAGGGATCCCACTGTAAATCGGGCAGCTCCCACATGGCGATACTTCTCACTTTCAATGTCTACATCAGCCACAAAGCCCCAGGCCAGAGACAGGACAAGAACAAGCGTTGACTGGAGGCCATGCAGACAGATGTGAGGTCCAGTCTTGACACCAGGCCTTTACATAAGAAAAACCACAACTGATCAACAGCTCCTCACTGGACAGAGCTTGTAACCTGGAAAACAGCCACAAGGCACGTTAGTCACCATAACCCTATGACAAAAGCTTCTCTATCATGCCTGTACAGTAAGCGCACTGACAATATGGTCTGTTTTTCCCAATGAAATGCTATATTTGTTGAAACTTTTGTTTTTTGTTGAAGTTTTTTAGCTACTGAATGATACGAATTTCAGGTTGGCAATTCAGTTCACCTTCAACAGAAACAATTCTTATGACGTTAGATGCACACTGTACGATTTTTATGGTCCTTTACAATTGTTGTCTGTGAGACTATTTAATATGACTGCTGTGAGATCTTGGGTAAAAGCCATGGCACACTACACAACTGCAACTAAATTTCTTTAAGCATATGATTTATCATACAGGCAACTAGATGAGTAAAGTCTGACAAACTTTAATTTTGGCTTGGTAAAGCCAGGTCTGAAAGTTTTGTACAGAAAAACATGGAAATATTAGGAATAGACTTTTGCGAAGAATGCTGAACTGTCTTCAGAGTTTCATCACGAACCTCATTCCTAGCTATCATGTCCTTATTTGGGACATTTGAACCAAGAGAAGCTAATGTATACATTTAAGCATGCATACCTCGCATATAAGTAAGACATATTTAAAACATAATATCAAGAGAGAGAGATGGATACAGAAGGGGGGATTCAGAGAGAATGCGTTGTATATATAGAAGAGTGAGAGAGAGGGAGAAAAAAAGGAGGGGTAAGACATATCTGGAACATTCTCTTAACAAGACAGAGAGTGTTTTCTAACACATGTCTTAACAGTTAACTTATTGTATAAAACACAAAAAGCTGTATACCCTTTGAGCTGATAATATATTTAGACAGACAGCTTACAAAGGATTTCAGTACACTGGCTTTGTCAAGCCAACATACTGTAATTAATCAGCCATCGAAGAATGCCACATTAAAGGAGTCATATGATGCGATTTCAATTTTTCCTTTCTCTTTGAAGTGTTACAAGCTCTTGGTGCATAAAGGAGATCTGTAAAGTTGCAAAGACTAAAGTCTCAAATACAAAGATATATTATTTATAAAAGTTAACAGTCAACCACGCCTACCTAAAACGGCTCGTTCTAACATGCCCCCCCCATGTCTACATCACGATGTGGGAATATTTGCATAACGCCGCCCAAATGTTCACGCAAAGAAAGAAGGCGTAACTTGTATTCTTGCTGTAGTATTGTTGCTGCCACCATGTCGTGAAGACGCTGTGTGTTTCGTTGTGAAAGCGAAACTACTTTGTTTGGCCTTCCAAAAGAGGAAGATATCCACTTCGTCATGCCTAGAGCTGATCCGTTTTATGTTTACGCGGTGCAATGCAACACGTAAAAAGACAGTATAAGTCATATTATCCGTAATTATGTCCCCACTGGATGCAACAAATGCCTCGTTTATAATGGGTTTTAATGTTTTTGTCTCGTCACTCCAGTTGGACATGGCATCACAGTGTCGTAGGGGCGTAACATTTCCGTCACACGCTTGAGGTATTCGGCCAATCACAACGCACTGGATAGCTGGCCAATCAGAGCACACCTCGCTTTTCAGACCGATGAGCTATGTAAAAATCAACGCGTTTCAGAAAGGCGGGGCATAGAGGAGAAACAATAATGTACAGTATGTGGAAAATAATGTGTTCTTTTAACCTTAAACCGCATAAACACATTTTATTACACCAAATACACAAAATAATGTTCTTTTTAGCAACATCATATGACCCCTTTAAGTGATCACAGACCGGTGAGACTTGTTTGAACTTCCCTACGGCAAGAAACTTTTTCTTACAATCCCCAAAATTGATCTCAGACAGCAAAACTGTTGAAAAACTGTACCGTGTAAACTTCGATTAGTAGCTGAAAGGCTCAAGCCCAATTACTTCTTAATCAAACTCACTGTATGATACAGGACTGCTTTATGTTGGTGTTCAACCCAATGCTGATTTACATGTACCATTGTGTACGCTCAGACACGTCATAATGCAGTTTCTTTTTCCATGTGCAAAAGTTAATAATTCATAATTCATTACTTTGTCAATGATGGAGTTTTATATTACATATAGCAATGATAGACCCGTCCCTTGGGTCATTTTGGTTTATTTATTTATTTTTTAAATTGAGCTCTGATCGTTATGGTGTGAGAGTTTGTGAATTTTGTCACACTTGAACCTGGAATACACCAAAAAAATTTAGTTAATGTGGGTGTAATTAAAAAAGTAACAAAAGTGTCAATTTGACCCACCATAGGAATAAATGGAATGTCTGAAAAAATACAAAGTTCTGGCATGAAATTTGCATTGAAGCTGATGCAGTCCGATAGATCTAACTCAATATGGCATAATGACATATCTAAATTAAGTGAATTCTCTTTTAATCCTTATTGCTGTGTATATTGCATGGTCTGCCTAATTGAATTAAAAAAGTGAACACAAACAAGTTTAAACTAAGAATCTTGTTAGCAGTTTGCATCATATGCAGTAGCGAATATTAAGCATATAAGCATATTAACACAAAACGCAGGGGCGTAGCCATCATTTCAGAAGTGAGGGGGACAGAAATGTTTTATTTTATATATATATATATATATATATATATATATATATATATATATATATATATATATATATATACAGTATATATAACATATATAAACATTACAGTATAACATTTCTGTAATCTATATAACCTACCAGATTTTTTATGTTTTAAAGAAGTCTCTTCTGCTCACCAAGCCTGCATTTATTTGATCCAAAGTACAGCAAAAGCAGCAATGTTGTGAAATATTTTTACTATTTAAAATAACTGCTTTCTATTTGAATATATTTTAAAATGATTGCTGTGATCAAAGCTGAATTTTCAGCATCATTACTGCAGTCTTCAGTGTCACATCCTTCAAAAATCATTCTAATATGCTGATTTGCTGCTTTAAAAACTTTTTTTAATTATTATTATTATTATTATTATCAATATTTAAAACAGTTGAGTAAATTTTTTCAGGATTCTTTGATGAATAGAAGGATCCAAAGATCAGCATTTATGTGAAATAAAAAGCTTTTGTAAATTATACACTATACCATTCAAAAGCTTAGAGTCAGTATAATTAAATTTTTTTGGAAAAGAAATGATAGAACTCAACACTTTTATTTAGCAAGGATGCTTTAAATTGATCAAAAGTGATGATAAATACATTTATAATGTTACAAAATATTTTACATTTCAGATAAATGCGGTTCTTCTGGACTTTCTATTCATCAAAGAAACCTGAAAAAATTCTACTCAGTTGTTTTCAACATCATAATAATAATAAATGTTTTTTGAGCAGCAAATCAGAATATCAGAATGATTTCTGAAGGATCGTGTGACACTGAAGACTGGAGTAATGATGCTGAAAAT
>NW_015505259.1:1926884-1944475 GCF_001515645.1 Sinocyclocheilus grahami | reverse complement strand
TACTGTTTTGCTGTACTTTGGATCAAATAAATGCAGGCTTGGTGAACAGAAGAGACTTCTTTAAAAAACATAAAAAATCTTACTGTTCAAAAACTTTTGACTGGTAATGTATAATCAACTTAAATTTTTCTCAAATTTCTAGCTTTTAATTGGCTTAGAAATCAGATAACTGCTGGACAATAACCAATAATATTTATTATTTGTTTATATACTTCAAACACTTTTTTTTAATCACACAATAAGGCAGAATAGTTTCTATACTGTAATAAATGCTATGACAATTAGCACTGCATTATTCATATACTAGATGACTTGACAAACACAAATAAACCATATATTGTTGCAATCGTATGTTTAATGTCTTCATGTTTCCAAACGTTTCTGTTTTTCTGAAAACAACTGTTTTCATACAGCGATAGCTGGACGCTTTTGTCCATATTAGGAATTTTCTCATACGACTTTCTGCGCGAGAGCGCCCTCCGGCTTCGAGTATGAATGAAACATACACTTACGGAATGTTTAGCGCTCCGTGATGTTGTAACGGCCACTAGAGCATTTACGGTAGTTTTGTGGCAGATTGACATCTGCGCATGTGCAAAGCGTGTGTCTGTACGAGTGAGGAGATAACTTGCTCTACCAACATCTTTATTTTATTTTATTCCTTTCTGGTTGTGACGAGTATGAATGAAACATACACTTACGGAATGTTTAGCGCTCCGTGATGTTGTAACGGCCACTAGAGCATTTACGGTAGTTTTGTGGCAGATTGACATCTGCGCATGGGAAAAGCGTGTGTCTGTACGAGTTGAAAAGGTGAAGAGATAACTTGCTCTACCGACATCTTTATTTTATTCCTTTCTGGTTGTGACCTGAGTTGGATGCTTGTGTACTTTTTTTCCCTCACTTGTTCCCCCATTACAAAGTGGCGCCCGAACAGTGTGGATCTACCAAAGTTATCTCTTTTACTCGTCTCTCCTGGCGGCTATTGATTATCAACGGACGTGTTCGTGGTACGGCGGGGTAACTATATCCAGGAAAGACCACTGGCAGGTTAAAAAAAAAAAAAGGACGCGTGATGGCGTTCCGCAGATTTTCTGCTGTTCTTTGAAGACTCGTTCGGGATCGATTGGAGGTGCAAGGACAAAAGAGTGAAGGTGAATTTTGTGTTGTTTCATCTAGTCGAGCAGATTTTTGGTTTTCTTTCGATGGGAGAGATGGTTCGTTATTCTGTAGCTACGAAAATTTGACTGAAAAAAACATAAAGAAGAAAGGGACACTTGGGAGATTTGACATTGTTTTTTCTCTTTGGAGGACAAACAGATATTTATTTTGGTTTTTGCCGGATTGGACATTTTTGAAGTAACGATATAAAATATTACTGGTTGCAGTCATGTTTTCACTCACTTCACATGGCCTGACACCTGCAACAAGGAACACTGATTCTGGAAGACTGGAAAAAAAAAACGACTTTATTTCAGGTTGCGTTTGTTTTTGTGCACATTCTCTGAGGTAAATTGTTTGTTGTGCTTTAGCATATAGGCTGCACGAAAGCGCGCATATTTAAAAAGGGAACAAGCAGGTTCATTGTACTATTTATTATTCTTATTTTGTAGTTAACCCATTGTAAATTGTGTGCATCTGCATGTAATGTTTTGTTTTACTTTTCTTTTGATATTTCTGAAATTTGCTATTATATTACAGGGTGTATAAGATGGCCACAAATCGTGAACTGTTTGACTTACTGACATGTTCTGACTATTTGCCAAGGCAGGGTACATCCCCGAGTGGGGATGGAGGCATACGGTCTTCAGTCTGTCGATATATACAGGACTTCACTGGATCGTACTGATTCCTAGATGTTACTGGAGCTCCCGCGTTTTCTGTCAAAGGAGCCGAAGAAGTGGTTTAATGTCTTGAGCTCCCATGTTTCCACATGGGCCCAGTTTTGTGACCTATTTAGGAAGGTTTTTCTGCCATCTGACAATCAGGAGCGCATTATGAGGGGTATCCTAGACAGGGTTCAGATGCCGAACTAACCTTTACCTACGTTTGTCGCCCATATGCTGAGTGAATTTCGAAAATTGAGAAGTCCGCCTCCTCAGCCAGAACAAATTGAGCTAATATGCAAGCACGCTGTCGAAAAATACAGGGTAGCACTCTATGGCACGGCGGTGACGTCTGTGATGGACCTTCCCTTGCGTGCGCATGAGCTGCATGCAGTCTTGGGTCCATGTGGTCAATATGTGCCCGAGGTTCCACAGTCAGTTCCGGTCATAAGAGAACTTCATTGTTTTAAGTGTTTGACACCGGGGTTTACTTCCCGTAACTGCCCAAACTGTAAGCAGCAAAGCAGTCAAACTGTGCACTCGGGAGGTTCACCCAATTGTCAAACTGTACAGACTACAGAGACATTGGGTTCTGAAGTCCCAAGTAACAGGTCTCAAAAAACGGTTGCAGGCTTGGGTGCTTCAGTTAGGCCCAGGTCGGGAAACTTCAGGGGGGGGAGGACTTTTCAGAGAGGCAATCCTTCCCCCCCTAGACAGTAATTGAGCCTCACTCACGTGACTCATCCCAGGCCACTCGGCTTGCTCTTGGTTCACGTGGAAGATATCACATCCTCATCTTACTGGAACACACCTTTTCGTGTTCAGGTAAATTTTCATGGCCAGGCACTTGAAGCTACTCTGGATACGGGGGCTTCTGTTTCAGCCGTGCGTGCAGATGTTTCTAGATTTGTTCCAGGGGGGACATTTAAAACAACAGAGTGGTTTGCATCTCCTTTGCAGCTTGCCAATGGGGGAATGTGTTGTCCATCAGGTTTAGCGTGGTTACAGTTTGGGTTTATGGGCCAACGCATTTACCATCGCTTTGCAGTCATCCAAAATCTTTCAACCCCGCTTGTTTTGGGTATGGATTTTATGATGAGAGCTTCTGTTGTGATCCAGGGTCCTTCCAGAACTGTTGCTCTGGGGGATGTGCCAGAGGCTGAGGCTGAACTGGAGGGCGTTGATGTGATGACGCCGAATCACAGTCTGCTTGGCTTACAAGACAGTTCTTCTTGTCTGGACACGAAAGTTGATGGGGCTGCTTTAAATGAGGGGGAAAAAGTCAAGCTGGCCGAGTTGTTGAGATTTTTGCTGAATTATTTGATGGACATCTAGGTCATACATCCATAGTTGAGCATACAGTTGACACTGGACAGGCCCGACCTATCCATCTCGCTCCATACCGTACTTCACCGGCAAAGAAAGAATTGATTGAGCGGCAGATTGACATGATGTTGGCAGAAGGCATTATTGAACCGGCATCGGGGCCATGGGCCGCTCCGATCGTTATCGTTCAAAAGCCTTCTGGTGAACCAAGGTTTTGCGTTGACTATCGAGGATTGAATAGACTTACAGTGAAAGACTCGTACCCGCTTCCAAGGATAGACGAGTCCCTCGATTTTCTAGCAAGAGGAAATTTTGTGTCCACTCCTGAGAAGGAGTGCCTAGCGGTAATTTGGGCACTTGAGTATTTCAGACCATACATTGAAGGTTTGCACGTCACAGTTTTTTCAGACCACAGCAGTTTGAAGTGGTTGATGTCACGACCTAATCCCACTGGAAGACTGGCTAGGTGGTCACTTCGGTTGCAAGACTTTGATTTTGAGATAATACATAAACCAGGAGTGTCCAATAGCGTTCCTGACAGTTTGTCAAGGAACCCTCTACCTTCTTGTGGTCAGCCGTTTGACATTCTCCCTGATCGTGCTGTTCTTGGAAGTCTGGACTTACGCTCATTGCCGTCTGTGTTGTTTACAGACAGTGATCAGTTGAGAAGTCTGCAGCTGAATGATCCCGACATTGGGAAGTTGTTCAGGGAGTTGGAGGATGGTGAAAGGGTGTCTTCCGAGGAAGATCTTCTATATGCTGTTCTTGATGGTCTTCTGTATCACAAGGATCCAAAATCTTCTTGTACATTACACCCCATGAAACAGTTCAAGCTTTATGCTCCCCAGACTGTCAGAAGGTCTCTGTTGGAGTATTATCATGACCATCCCACTTGGGTGTGACAAAAACGGTGACAAGACTTAAGCAGAGATTTTTCTGGCCCAACATACTGTCAGATGTGAAGAAGTATGTGGGTTCATGTGCCATCTGCCAATTCACTAAGCCATCCCAGAGAAAGCCTGGTGGCTTCATGGTTCCAATCTGCCCCCAATATCCTTGGGAATATGCTGGGGTGGACTTTGTGGGCCCTTTGCCCCGTACGCCAAGTGGTAATGCACACATCCTTGTGTTAGTAGATTACTTTTCTAAGTAGATTGAGGTGTGCGGTGAGGGAAGCTACGGCTTTGGTTGCTGCCAGTAAGCTTCTCAGTGAAGTGTTTGCTAGGCATTGCGCTCCCAAGTACTTGATATCTGACAGGGGTTCTGTGTTTATGAGTGACCTCTTCAAACACACGGTTTCTGCTTTGGGTACGGAGCACAGGCTTACAACAGCTTACCACCCGCAGACAAATGCTACGGAAAGAGTAAATCGAACACTGAAAACGGCCATTAGGGCATATGTTGGAACCAAGCATACTTCCTGGGATCGTTTTCTCCCCCCACATTTGTTTTGCCTTGCGGACAGCTCAACATGACAGTACGGGACTGAGTCCATCGATGGTGTTGTATGGCCGTGAACTGGACACGCGTTTGGATCTGCTTTCTCAGCCGGATGTTTTTGGTGTGGAAGATCCAGGAGTGACTTCTTTGGATGCCCTGAAGCATTTGCTCCAGGAGGCATCTGATCATGTCAGGAGTTTTCTGGAGGCGAGTCACTCTAAAGAAAAAGCATTACTATGACAAGAGGCATCGGCTAGTTTCTTTCTCCATAAATGATCTGGTGCGGGTCAAAACTCATCCGAGGTCTGACTCCTCTACGAACTTTGCTGCCAAGCTCGCGCCTCTATACACAGGTCCTTACCGTGTTGCTCAGAAGTTGTCTTATGTGAATGATAGACTTGCTGTCGTGACTACGGGAAAGTATATGGGAGTGTTTCACGTGGTGAACATGGAACCTTTTCGTACATGGGATTCTGGGAATGTATCAAAAAGGGTGCCTGTGAATCCACCTCCGGAATTTGAGGAGGACGATATTTTGTTGGGTGGCGAAAGCTCCTGTCATACAAGTCCTGGTGAGCCATCCAGTGACTGTCCAACTGATAATGTCAGTGATCTCTTGGAATCTGATGCCAGAGTTTCTTTGTCGGATTTATTTGGTGATGTCACTGATGAGGGTGCGAGTGAGTGTGGTAATCCTGCCATTCTCTCTGATTTGACAGAGCGTCATGGTGATTACGTTGATCAAAGGTATAACCTGCGACCTAGATTTGCACCCAGGATTACCTCAGGTTGGGCGACCAATAAGTGGACCAATCCATTCCACACAGACCAGTTGGATTTAAAATGAGTCTGTTAATGGAGTGTGGGGTGTACGTATTTCTCTAAGTCTCCATAATGTTATAACAATATATTGTACCGTTATTGTTTTTCTTGACTGTTTTTAGGTTAACCAACACTGTTGTGTTTTGTTCTTATAAAAGTAAAATCTATCCTGTAAAATGTATTTTGCCATGGATTTTTGAAATGCCTATGTGTTTTCTTTCCTGTTTGCTTGTCACATTTTCTTTATGTATTCTAGGACAAAGTGGTTTGGTGAGTCAAAAACTGTCATGTATGTTGGTATTTCTCATCATGTACCACTGGTTTTCTTTTTGAGGAGAGTATTTACAACTATTCATGTATGGAGTTGTTTATGTCCTGTATTTTCACAGTGCTGTTGGCTGAGGACAGCCAATTTGTTCCAGGGGGGACTGTGTAACGGCCACTAGAGCATTTAGGTAGTTTTGTGGCAGATTGACATCTGCGCATGTGCAAAGCGTGTGTCTGTACGAGTTGAAAAGGTGAAGAGATAACTTGCTCTACCGACATCTTTATTTTATTTTATTCCTTTCTGGTTGTGGCCTGAGTTGGATGCTTGTGTACTTTTTTTTCCTCACTCGTTCCCCCATGTATGTGGACGAGTGTGTCGGTGCTTGAGGTGTTTTATTAAACTCGGGAAAATACACCATCCTCTCATCTCCCGTGCATTATTAGCCCCACACAGTTTCCCATCTGGGCTGTTTAACATTTCAACTCGGTGTTACAATGTTCATCTCGCCTTAATCTGCGTCCGAATAAAACATCAGATCATGCACAGACTATATTGTCTCTTTGAATTTAAATCTATATTTATTCACACCGGCTCTTGAAAACCTCTATGTGAACACACTTGCCTGAAAAAGTGAGGGGGACGAATTTACGTGATATTAAAAGTGGGGGGATACGTCCCCCGTGTCCTCTGTGTAATCTATGCCCCTGCCAAAATGCATCTGTGTTTACAGCTAGAGCAAACACAGTCTAGAGCATGTAATCACCTTGAGGACATGCCAATAGTAATGGTCATGAAAACAGGTTAAATGAAATAAGCATTCTCGTGTATGTATTTCAACCGGGGTTTGCTATATTCAGCAGTGTAATCTCAATAGGCCTCATTCATGAAACACGAGCAGAACTAATTTTTTGTGTAAATCATTCGTAAAGCTGTTCTGACATAAACCTTCAAATTCATGAAAATGTTTGTATTTTCAAAATGTTAGTTGGTACCAAAGAAATGTACACCTGCTCCCTGCCATGTGTAAATGGTGCATAAAACGTTCTGTGTTCTATGTGGCAAACTGATCACACGTAATTATTACGGCAGTGCATCAAAATTCAAAGTTTATTTGCCCTTGCCCTCGGCTTATTCCCTTTATCAGGGGTTGCCACAGCGGAGTGATCCGCACAACTGATTTGGCACATGTTTTACGCCGGATGCCCTTCCTGCCGCAACCCAGTCCTGAGAGTGTACTAACTCATGCAGCCCCAGTTCTGGGACACACTTACTTACCCATTCACACACACACACTCACCCACTACAGACAATTTTACTTTATCCAATTTACCTGTACTGCATGTCTTTGGATTGTGGGGAGAAACCGGAGCACCCAGAGGAAACCCACACAGACACAGAGAACATGCAAACTCAGCAGGAAACACAGTGTCACCAAAACGTTTTCAATCGCCACCAGCTGGCCATTTTAAGAAGAGCACTTGACATTTTTTTCAGCTGGCTAAAAACTCTTTGGTGGACGCCTTATTGAATATTTATTTTTATAATGGCATAGGCCATTAGTCTTTTTTGCATTTATGCAATATACTGGAGCCAAACCTGAGAAAGTAGACCAGAATATTCCACCAGCTGCAATTTATACCCAGTGTGGCGAGTATCCCGGTTCCAAATCAGCGTCGCCATGGAAACGCCGCTCCCACCCCAATCACAAACTACTGCCACCTGTGCGGGATGATTGGCACAGCTGGAGCTCATTCCCGCAGGCCTTAAAGCCAGGAGAGAAGGCACACAGGAGGGGAGGTGGAAGAGGAGCTCCAGGCGGAAACTAATGTCTGTTTTGTTTCTTCTCCTCCTGTGTAGAGACCAGCGACCCTCCGGACGAGTGATCAGCAGCCCTACACGAGCACCGGGTGACGCACCCCCCCCCGTGCCATTCTTCTTTCACCCACCCCTCTCGGGTCATGATGACCTCGAAGGTATGGAGGTAGGCCTCGACATCATCCTGCTCGGACAGTCGGACGAGATGCTGGTGGGCTTTGCTGTGTCTGTGGTCTCATTCACCCCGCTACATATGGTGGAGAATGCGGGCACAAAGGTGGATTGAGACATAGATCACAAACGCCAGGTTGTCTTGTGTGATCACTCTAGGAGTACCGCTCTCTCTCCCGGGAAATGGAAGAGATCATCCGACATCTCACCGAGCTCACGGCGCGCCAGCAGCAGTTCACGGAGTGCTTGGCGGCTCGACAAGAATACACCGACCGGGTTGTCGAGCACGTACAGGCCAGCGTGGCGGGCCACGTGCCCCTCCCGGAGGGGGCCAGCAAAGACCACCAGCATCTCGTCCGACTGTCCGAGCAGGATGATGTCGAGGCCTACCTCCATACCTTCGAAGTCATCATGACCCGAGAGGGGTGGGTGAAAGAAGAATGGCACGGATCATCGCCCCCTTTCTCATGGGGGAAGCCCAGCGCGCCTATTACTCCCTCCAGGCTCCCCGAAATGAGACGTACGATGAGCTCAAGGCCGAGATCCTCGCCCGGGTGGGCCTGTCCCCCCTGTGTGCCGCACACCAGTTTCACCAGTGGGTTTATGACGAACGGAAGACGATACGAGCCCAAGCCGCCCAGCTCGCGCGCCTGGCCCATCTCTGGCTGCTCGCGGATTCGCCGTCCGCCAACACGGTGGCAGAGACGGTCGTACGGGATCGGCTGTTGCGGGCGCTGCCCCGCCCGTTTAGACGCCCGGTCAGTACGAGAAACCCGCGGGACATGGCGGAGCTCGTCGAGGCCGTGGAGTTGGCTGAGGCAACGAACGCCCGCAACGCCGGAGAGAGAGCGGCCCTGGTGCCCCGGAGGGTGATGGAGCGGCGGCCGCTCGAATGGACACAGCGCACAGCCAGCAGGCCGGCGGTCCCCAACCAAGTCGACGAGCCAATGCCCACCGAACCCCCAGCCCCAACGGGCCGAATGTTGCTGGCCGGGTGTGTACTCCATAGAGAGGAGCCCCCTCCCGGCCCCAGCAGGATGGTAAAACTCGATGGAAGGCCCGTCCGGGTGCTGTTGGACTCCGGCAGCTCAGTCACCCTCGCCCAGCCTACCCTGGTTAGGCCGCAGCCCGAACGGAAAGCAGAACTACCCCTCACGTGCGACACCCGCTATGTGCCGGCCTGCACAGTGCAGATCTCGGCTGGGCCCGGAACCTGGGCTGTGGAGGTGGGCATTGTGCGAGATCTTCCGGTTCCACTGCTGTTGGGACGAGACTGGCCAGGGTTCGAGCAGCTGCTCGTCTCCCCCAGGCAAACGGCTGGCCCCGGTCAAGGGTGGCAACGGAGGAAGCGTCGGGGACCGGCCCCTCGAAGGCCCGTGTTACTCGCGTCAGACAGCGCGAGGGAGGGTGAGTCAAACACGGCTAATGTTCCTGCTATCTATCTCGATGTGTTTCAACAGATCACGGCGGGAGGGTCCTTCGGCCGGGAACAGCACGAGGATGACCGGTTGCGTAACTACTGGGAACGGGTACGTTGTGTGGATGACGTGGATCGGCTGCCTGGCCCACACCCCCTCCCTCACTTCGTGATCAGGAATGGCCTGCTGTACTGTGTCGCCCACAGGCGGGGGGAGGACAAACTGCTCTTAGTGGTACCCAAGACCAAGACGGAAACCGTGATTGAGCTGGCCCACGCTCATCCCATGGCCGGCCCCCTGGGAGGGGAAAATACCGTACAGCGCATTCGGGATTCGGGATTGGACGCCGAGGTGAAACGGTTCTGTCGCAGCTGCCCAACGTGCCAGCGGATGGCCCCCGGCGTCCTCCCCCCAGTTCGCTAATACCACTGCCAGTCATCGACGTGCCCTTCGAGCGGATCGGGATTGATCTGGTGGGGCCACTGCCAAAGTCATCCCGGGGTCACGAACACATCCTGGTGGTCCTGGATTACGCCACGCGCTACCCCGAAGCCATCCCCCTGCATGCAGCTAACACTAAGAACATCGCCCGTGAGCTGTTTCTTCTGGCCAGCCGAGTCGGGATACCCAAGGAAGTGCTGACTGACCAGGGCACCCCGTTCATGTCCCGGGTGATGGCCGACCTCTGCCGCCCCCTCCGGGTAAATCAGCTGAGAACGTCAGTCTATCACCCCCAAACGGACGGGCTCGTTGAAAGGTTCAATCAGACGCTCAAGCAAATGCTACGCCGGGTGGTGGCCGAAGATGGGCGCGACTGGGACCTAATGATCCCGTACGTGCTGTTCGGCATCCGCGAAGTACCCCAAGCCTCCACGGGGTTCACCCCCTTCAAATTGCTGTTCAGGAGACAGCCTCGGGGGCTGCTGGATGTGGCACGTGAAGCCTGGGAGAACCAACCTACCCCAAATCGCAGCCTCGTAGAGCACGTACGGGAGATGAGGGAACGGATCGACAGGGTAATGAAAATGGTTCGAGAACACCTGGTCACCGCCCAGCGTGCCCAGCAGCATCTGTATGACCGGCCCGCCCAAGCTCGTGAATTCCATCCGGGGGACCGCGTGACGGTGTTGGTCCCCACCGCCGCCTCCAAGTTCTTGGCAACCTGGCAAGGTCCCTACACCATCGTGGAACGGGTGGGACCGGTTACATATCGGGTTCGGCAGCCGGGCCGGAGGAGAGCCGAACAGGTTTACCATGTCAACCTCCTCAAGAAATGGACGGGCCGGCCCGAACAACTGGCCGCCCTGGCCCAGTCGCAGGCCCCGGTTGTCGACATGGACCCGGAGAAGACAGCCTTCAGCACCCCCAGTGGCCACTGGCAGTACCGGGTCCTTCCCTTCGGCTTGCACGGGGCACCTGCCACGTTCCAACGGCTGATGGATATCCTGCTCCGGCCTCACCAGGCCTACGCCGCGGCTTACCTGGACGATGTCGTAATTCACTCGGAGTGCTGGGAAACACACCTGGAGCGTCTGCGGAGGGTGTTGATGGAACTACGGCGGGCTGCCCTCACAGCCAACCCCAGGAAGTGCCACCTAGGCCTTACGGAAGCCCAGTACCTTGGATACAAGATTGGCCCTTGGATACAGGGCTCATCATGCCCCAAGAGAAAAAAGTTGAGGCGGTGAAAAAGTTCCCTCGGCCGGGTAACAAGACACAGGTACGGGCATTTCTGGGGTTGGCAGGCTACTACCGGTGTTTTATCCCCAATTTCTCCTCTATTGCCAGCCCCCTGTCAGACCTCACCAGGAAGGGGCAGCCCGAGGCGACCGTCTGGACTCCGGAGGCGGAGGAGGCGTTCCAAGCGCTGAAGACGGCCCTAACGTCCTCCCCGGTTCTGCATGCACCGGACTTCAGCTGCCCCTTCACGCTATATACCGACCCCTCGGGCCAGGGCTTGGGAGCCGTACTCTCTCAGCTCTGGGATGGAGAGGAGCACCCCGTGGTGTACATCAGTAGGAAGCTCTCCCCCGCGGAGACCAGGTACGCCACGGTCGAGAAGGAGGCCCTGGCCATAAAGTGGGCGGTCCAGGAGCTAAGATACTACCTGTGGGGCCGCCGGTTCACCCTGGTCACCAACCACGCTCCGTTACAGTGGATGTCCAAAGCCAAAGACACGAATGCCCGGGTGACCCGGTGGTTCTTGGCGCTCCAGGACTTCCACTTTCAGGTACAGCATCGGGCCGGGGCCGAACACGGAAATGCTGATGGGCTCTCCCGGGGCTGGGCTGGATGGGCAGGTCTGACAGGTAACAACAGTGGATGTCCAAAGCCAAAGACACGAACGCCCGGGTGACCCGGTGGTTCCTGGCACTCCAGGACTTCCACTTTCAGGTACAGCATCGGGCCGGGGCCGAACACGGAAATGCTGATGGGCTCTCCCGGGGCTGGGTTGGATGGGCAGGTCTGACAGGTAACAACAGGAAACCCCCCCCCCCGAATGCCCCCGCAACAAGTTGCGTCCTTCCCCGGAGGACCAGGTCGACGTCTGGGGGGGGGGAATGTGGCGAGTATCCCAGTTCCAAATCAGCGTCACCCTGGAAACGCCGCTCCCACCCCAATCACAAACTACTGCCACCTGTGCGGGATGATTGGCGCAGCTGGAGCTCATTCCCGCACGCCTTAAAGCCAGGAGAGAATGCACACAGGAAGGGAGGTGGAAGAGGAGCTCCAGGCGGAAACTAATGTCTGTTTTGTTTCTTCTCCTCCTGTGTAGAGACCAGCGACCCTCCGGACGAGTGATCAGCAGCCCTACACGAGCACCGAGTGATGCACCCCCCCCCCCGAGCACCGTGTGACCCCGCTGCCCAGACACTTCTCCTGCGCACGAAGAGCACCACGTGTAAATAAAGCACCCTCCTGGGGGACTTCCCGCAGTTCTGTGTCTGTGGTCTCATTCACCCCGCTACACCAGCAAACACGGAACATTCTCCAAATGTTAGTTTTTGGTTCCCGTTTGGTTATTTTTTTGGGAACCAAATACTAACGTTAGGAAAACGCTCTTTTTAGGTTATTTTTTTGTAACCATAAAATGACATTCTCAGAACGTTGCATGGTGGTTATTATTAAATAACCTAAAAATAACGTTCCCTAATGGTTAGTTTTAGGTTATTTTTTATAACATTTCCAATCTTTCCAATGAAAACGTTGTAGATGTTTTTGTGTAATGACCTATACAGAGCCCTGAAATTCATTTAATGCAGCTTTTATTAGAATACAGAAATTATATCAATCAAAACAAGTTTTAATTTATAATATTAATGTCACGGAATGCCAGGAGAGACAAGGTAAGATCCAGATGCAGTTTATTCAAAGTAACAAATAATCAAAACAGAACAAAAACGTGGCAAAAGGTAATCCAAAAACACAAGGAACAGAATAACACGGTGAACTCCAGATAACATCAAGATCAGACATGGGCAGACAAATACAATATAGCAGCAGTGACAGACAGAGTGAGCACGGTATATATAGATGGGATAATGAGTAAATGGTGAAACACAGGTGAAAATGATCGGAACTGATAAACAGGTGCTCATGATCAGACAGAATGACAAGCAAGGGACTATGGGAAATGGAGTTCAACACATATAACATAAAAACGGGAGAGTGCCCTCAAGTGGCCAGGCCAGGGCACCACAACCAGACACTGTGACCTTACCCCCCCTCTACAGAGTGGATACCAGACGCTCCACCAGAAACATAAAAGTTCAGGAGGGAGGTGGAACTGAGGCGGACCAGGGGGAGGGATGACGGGCCAGGACCATGCCAAGGAAGGGGGTCAGGGAACAGAGGTAGACCAGGGTCTAAGAGCGGAACCGGAAGGGGGGAAAGCCAAGGCGGGGCCGGCAGGACGAACCAGCAGGGCCCCAACCATACAGGAACCCCAGCAGATAGCCAGGACGGAGCTGGAGGAATGAGTCAGTGAGGCTCCAGCCAAACCAGAACACAGGCAGGCAACCAGAGCGGAACCGGAATCCTGTCAGGCAACACTGGTGGGACAGAAAACCCTCTCAGCAACTCAGGAGAAACTGAAAACAAGAGCAGAGAGAGTTTAGTACCAGCCTCGATGGCTGCAACAGGACAAGCCGATTGCTCCCCAACGGTCCCCGTTAGCTCCCGGACTGGAGCGGGCTCTGAAGTGGACCGAGTGGGCTCTGTAAGTTCCCGGACTGGAGTGGGCTCTGTGAGCTCCCGGACTGGAGCGGGCTCGGGAGTGGGCTCTGTGAGCTCCCGGACTGGAGTGGGCTCTGGAGTGGGCTTTCCTGTCCTCCTTCTCACCCTCCGCCGCTTAGTGGGAGTCTGAAGGATAGAGGTGGTGGGCTCTGTGAGCTCCCGGACTGGAGCGGGCTCTGGAGTGGGCTTTCCTGTCCTCCTCACCCTCCGCCGTTTAGTGGGAGACTGAAGGATAGAGGTGGTGGGAAAATCCCTGCAGAAGGGTTCTGACTGGCCTGGTATCGCCCACTGACTTCGACCCTGGAGATATTTGATGAAGCCCCAGAAGTCCACCTCCCACTGGGGCAAAGGATTATCCAGACAGATGTTAAGGAGGTCCTTAAGTGCAGCCTCATTATAATCTAGCCCCACTGCCAACATCCAAAAGATCCGGGCAAACACACCAACCTCCATTGCTTCCTGCCTCTGAGCCATCAGAGTCCGGACTCGACTCATACGCTCCTTCCCTGTGGTAGGAGGGACAATCCGGATGTCCATGGTCAAAAAAGGGAAAAAAAATAAAAAACAAACTGCTGGATCTTGTAGTGGCTGCTATATTCTGTCACGGAATGCCAGGAGAGACAAGGTAAGATCCAGATGCAGTTTATTCAAAGTAACAAATAACCAAAACGGAACAAAAATGTGGCAAAAGGTAATCCAAAAACACAAGGAACAGAATAACACGGTGAACTCCAGATAACATCAAGATCAGACATGGGCAGACAAATACAATATGGCAGCAGTGACCGACAGAGTGAGCATGGTATATATAGATGGGATAATGAGTAAATGACTAACAGGTGAAAATGATCGGAACTGATAAACAGGTGCTCATGATCAGACAGAATGACAAGCAAGGGACTATGGGAAATGGAGTTCAACACATATAACATAAAAACGGGAGAGTGCCCTCAAGTGGCCAGTCCAGGGCACCCCAACCCGACACTGTGACAATTAAGCCAGGATTAAGCAGAGAGTGATAACAGAAATCTTGACTTCCTGGGTTTGTTTCATCTTCAATTAGGGCATATCCACACGTACACGGGTATTTTTATAAACTGAGTTTTTCCTTCTACCATTTTTACAAAAATCTCCATCCACATGAAAACGCAAACGCATGCTATGAAGCACTGTCAAGAGTCACCCTTTCCGATTACATTGACTCTCAAACTACACAAACTGTTACACGTCACCCTGGACTACATTTCCCATGCTCCATTGCACTAATCACAAGCTCACCTGAAACCAATCACACACACTACATAAGCCACACTCAAACCATTACAGACTGCCGAGTATTGTAAGTGCATATCACTCTCATAGCGATGGCTACTCTACGGAGCCTGTTCTAGTTTTATAATCTAGTCATAGTCCTGCCTTGCCTGTGTTTTCCCATGTTCTGATTCTTGCCTGTGTTTTCCGGATTACCCTCTCGTCTCGCCCTGTTCGTATACTGTTTACCCCTTGCCTGGATCATCGCCTGTGTTTCGGATTAACACTTTGGATTACCCTGTTTGGACATTGTTCGCCAGAGATCGACCCCACGCCCGTTCACTGGACTACTCTTGTGTCTTGCCCTCAATATACCTGTTTGCCATTGTCTGACCCTCGCCTGTTTTCACCACGTCCTTAAATAAAGCTTGCAAATGGATCTGCATGTCTCTCGTCTTGTTTGCCCCATAACATAATACTCGGCCTCACAACGATCCAGCGGCTTCTCGGATGGACATTGGCCAGGTATGGATACGGCAAGAATATTGTTAGCCCTTAGACAGGGCACACGATCACTGGAAGACTATATTCAAGAGTATTTAGCCATCACTCATTATTCAGATCTGCCGGACTGAGTACTGTTAGACTTTTTGGTAACACTTTATTTCGATAGTCCACTTTAGACATTATATTAACAGTAAGTAACTTTGCAACTACATGTCAACTAGCAGTTAGTAGAGTATTAGTAGACTGTCAGCTTAATATCTTCTAACTCTTTCTTTGTGAACTTATTCTACTAACCCTAAACCTACCCTAACAGTCTACTCTGAGAGTTAGTAGACATGTAATTGCAAATGAATGAGAATTAGTTGACATGTAGTTACAAAGTTACTTATAGTTAGCAGAATGTCTAAAATGGACTATCGAAATAAAGTGTAACCGATTTTTTTTGCGAGGGTATCAATGAACCTTTAAAGCAGGGTTCCTCAATTAGTTTTTGCCAAGGGCCAAATTCTGCCAACAATACCAAGCCAAGGGCCACTGACCTATATACATATTGTTGCTTTTGTTAAAATAATCACAAGATGGTCACAAGATGAATAGTCAGATTTTTCCCCGGTAGTCTGTTTTATTCAAACAATTATGAAAATTTTTGCATTTAGATACAGAAGAACTTTGCCTGCTGAATATTAAAAACAAATGAACAAACAAAAAATCTGGATCTCCATGTCTGTGTAAGGATAAAAGAAACTCAGATACTTTGATCTTCTGAGACAGACAATACGCACACAGTGCATTAACATACAGACATCTGTTTCCGCATCTCACTGAGAGAAAATGCGGGAAAACGTATAAAAAAATAATAATTTTCTATATGAATGCAAATAAGATTTACAGTCATGTTTGGTGTCATTTGAATAGTCTCAGGGCGAGTGGTACAATGGTCTTAATCTTACAAAAGTAGACTAAAAGATAATACAGATCCTAAGAGTTAAGAGATACTTTGATTACTGTAGAGGGTCATTCCATGCAAATTACCTTCTGTTCCCATTGAGGTGCAAACCACCCAGGTCTGGGACCTGGGTTAATGTAAATTCCAATTGTTTGCACATGCCTCCACTTGGGGGATGTTTTATCTTGGCTTTGTATTTAAAGGATTGCAGCAAAAGGTTCGGCGTGATTCTGTAGTCAGAGAGCCCATAGTATGGAATGTGTCTACACACTCTGTACTATGTATTTTACTAAAAGTCAGGTATGTATCTTACGCTTAGATTCGTCTATGAGAATTTGATGTCTTGTATTGATTTGATATCGTTGAATTAGCTATGGAGATAATTGGCATAATACATATTTACCTGCCTGATAATAAATTGTTACATTTGACTGATTTTGACTTACTCTGAAATTATTTCCTCAAGTAGATTAAGTGAAGGCGTATGTTTCCGCAAATCTGCGACCCAGGTTACGTGCATACTAGATTTCAGATTAGATGAAGCATGGGGCGCATCAAGTGATATTATGGGTTTCTGACTAACCGCTTGATCTTAGTTTAAATTGTACTCAGTTATGTTAACCATGTATTTGATTTCAGCGTTAATTAAGTTGTACGGAGTTATATTAGCTATAAGGGGCTAGACAAGGGGTTCTAGCAAAACCACAGATTAATGTTTGAGTATTACATGGGTAACTGTAGGGGGCTAAACAGACCTACTATTTAAAGCATATTAAATAGTATTAGCCACAAACCTCTGAATAAGGATCAACTGACGAGTTTTATGATTATGGGGCCCACATATAGCGGCCGCCGTGAGGTACCCTAAGCGACATAGATTCCTAATGAACGGGTAAATATAAAGTAAAGAGTTGACTAGAATAACCAAATGTCAGAATAATAGCAATAATTAAAGACCGACAAACAACCAATTTGCCTTTCAACCTAAATTAAAGGTCATACTAAAATGGAGTCAGATTAGATAATAAAATAGAGTCAGATTTGAGTTAAACCTAAACTGAATAACTCTGCGTGCTGAAAAATAGCGGCCGCCGTGAGGTACCCTAAGCGACATAGATTCCTAATGAACGGGTAAATATAAAGTAAAGAGTTGACTAGAATAACCAAATGTCAGAATAATAGCAATAATTAAAGACCGACAAACAACCAATTTGCCTTTCAACCTAAATTAAAGGTCATACTAAAATGGAGTCAGATTAGATAATAAAATAGAGTCAGATTTGAGTTAAACCTAAACTGAATAACTCTGCGTGCTGAAAAAACCGAACACGCAAGAAACCTTCATTCACCACCGGATACCTTCATTGGACCAAGTGCGTGGACCTTACATCTGCCATGCAAATCAACTGTTCCTGCTCATTCCCAGACTGAATCTCTTCTCTCCACTTTCCCTAATTGCAGATTCGATTATTAGATTTGTCAGTATTAATATTTTTATGCTTAGATTTATGCTTTTATGCTTATGTAGCGCCTGCGTAGGATCATGCATGAGCGTTGGACGGTTT